>NC_132991.1:32842500-33132500 GCF_048564905.1 Vicugna pacos | reverse complement strand
AAAATCAGAATTTTCAGAAACAATAACATTCAAAACGAAGAGGAGGGACAAGGAGAATGGGCCCTAACAGATGATGAAAGACATGACTGGAGACTGGATGAAGACTCAGAAGGGATGGTCTTGAGAACCAGAGATGGAGCACATCAGATAGCAGGGGTATCAGGAAATGTTGCTATTGAATGGTGGCTTATTGCATGTGACAGTGAGTATTGGTGACCTTTAGAGATGCAGATGGGTTTGTCTGAGACAGAGTTTGCCCTTACTTTTAACAACTGGCTTTTTATTCACTGCCCTAGGGGTCTTTACAAGCATCAGGTGTTATAATAAATATTTAATGCTTGAGTGGAAAACAATTTCCTGTTATACTATAAATTAAAGACATCTCTTCCCTGATTGTAAATCAACTGACCATGTAGATTATCCAGTTAAATATTTTCATCTTTGGCTAATTTTCCTAATTATCAGATACTAAATCCCTACCTCAGATAATTTTAATATTATTTAAATCATTGACTTCCAGAGTCACTAGTACTTAGTAACAAATGTCTAATTCATACCAAAGGCCAGCCTCACATCTGTTCCTGCATCCTCTCCTCATTTACCTTACGGAGGCTCCCTGTGTCCTCATCCAATGGCTCGATGCAAAAACTGATCTTGGTGCAGGACTGACCACTCAACTACATATTTCCCCCCTGAATCTTTAACTGAGTGAAGACTTCCTTTCTTCCTTACTCTTTTTTCTTTCTTTCTTTTTTCTTCTCAACTGAATTCACATCATTTAGCCTTCCTCTTTCTTTTCCAAGATATTTGCTGCTCACCCTGAATCTCTGGCTCTATCTTTATTTCTCTCCCTATCTCCCTTCCTTTTCTATGCTCTCCTTACCTTTCTTTGTTCCCTTTGTTATATCTCTGCCCCTGTCAATTACCTCAATAGTAACTGCTAATCATAAAAGTTACCCAAAAAAAAGGAAAGGTCTAGGTTTTGAAATTTGTCAAGTCATTTCAATTACTAAAGCCTTGTGGGACTCAAGAAAATTCTCTTTAGGATCTCCACTGGTACTGTTTTCTAAGTGGACTTGCTGATCATTAAATGCCACATTAAAGATAAACTCATTTATTTTTATTATTTTACCATTATAATTACTTATAATAATATTTCCAACTGTTTTTATAGCACATATATAATATTTGAGCAACATTTTGGGCAAAAGAGTTGGGCTTAGATTGCTTAGAGATGAACATTTATAACATCATTTCTAAAGGAAAATGTGTACTGAATTCTTAACAACTGATTAGCAAATTAAATTTTGGAATACACCTGTTTGTTAGCAAGGAACTGCCTATAATTAGGGAGGTAAATCTGTCAGGAAGAAATCAGATAGGTGAGCCAAAATGCAGAAGCTTGTGTTGTGATAAGAGAACTAGCTTGTATTTGTGTATCACGTGACTGTTGCAGAGTGCATTCATACACACGTGCTACTCTGAGTGTCACAGCAACTTTGAACACTAAGCAGGGCAGTGTGTTCTATTATCTCAAAGTTGCAGATGAGAAAAGGGATTCACAAGGGTCAAGAAACTTTCCCAAGTTCAGGTAATGCCTGGCCAGATGGGACCAGGTCTTCTAATTCAAAGCCTTTCCCAGAATGGCTGCCTTTTTTATTGGGGCCTGTCTAAGATTTCAGTTGAAAACCAAAAGGTTCTTCTGCTGCTGCTAAAGAGAATGTCTGAAAGCTACTGCACTGAATGAAAATGGCCAGCATGATTTTCCAGAATGGGGGTTAGAAGTCAGGTTGAGGTATTACTCTCTAGTATTCATTATGTAGAAGAAAAACCTCTCTAATGCAATCATAATTTTGAAATGGAACAAGTAAACACTGAACTCCTACTATGAGCTGAACACTTTGCTAGACTTCATTTCACTTAATCCTTCTGAAAACCTTATGAAGCACTGTTATTATCCCCATTTTACTGTGAGGAAACCAAGGGTCAGAAAGGTTATATAACTTGCCTATGGCTCCCTATCTTGTGAAGAGCAATGCAGTGATTTGGCTAACTTCATAGCTTGTGCTCTTACTTACAACTCACTCTGGCTAAACTGCTTTCTTCCTCTTTGGGGATGCGTTATTATACTCTGAAAAAATTTTAAAAATATGCACAGGTTACTTTCCAACCCACCTGCATAGGCAGGGGCTGCTGTGCTGTAGAAACATCAGGGTGGTAGGGTCAGGGGTCCTCCTCATGAAGTCTGTGTGAATTGTGTCCCCTGGAGTTGAGCAGTATGCAGCCTGCACAGGGTCACAGAGGCCTTAGGAAGATCTTCCAAACCATGAAATTGTTACGAATATTGAATGATTTTAAATTGATATTCTGCAAAAACTTTGACATTTTTAGTTGACTAGTATGTCTCAATTTTGATATGGTGTACAGAAATGAGAAGCATCTCCAGTTAAAAAATATTTTTAAAAAATAGCCAACTCTTAGAAGATAAGAAAATATTAATCTTTGAATATTTAGCTTTTCCTCTGTATTATCATCTGAAGATACAGTCATAGCAATATTTCTTTCTAGATGCTCTTCCCCATCCCATTCAACCCTAGGGAGAATTCCAACATGGCTCCTCATTCTTTTTTCTTTTGCTGTATCATATGGCTTCTAAAGCTAAACTCTATAGGATTAGCCTTAGTTACATTATACGCAGTCAGTACCATTTATGGCTCACTTCCTCCTTTGGGGCAGTGTAATGGGTAAGCTGTGGCAGGGTGGGGTTGAGAACATCCTCTTTTTCTGTCTGATCTAGATTCTCATTATTTCATACCCCATAATACATAATTATCTCCAAATGAATATTATTGTATCTGTTCAGAGTGGGGAGAGAGCTATCATCAGCTATTGCAAGAGAAGATTTGTGGGGATAAGATTCAAATTGGTTCATGAAGAATGAATAGGATTCAAATATATGAAAAGGAAGAGATGTGTGGGGAAAAGCATGAGCAAATTATAGGTTCAAAGAAAAGAATTTGCAAGATGTGTTCCTAAAACTGAGAAGACTGCTCCTTGTTGTGAACAGGTATTTCATGTGAGATAAAAGTTGAAAGTTAAATTTAGGTCAAATTTCAGACTGCCTTGAGTTACTGTAAGTAATAGCAACAATTAAAATCTATTGAATGCTTACTATGCACTGGAAACTGTTCTAAATATATGCTTCAAAGATTTGAACTTCATGATAAATGTATAAGTTAAGTATGATTATTATCCCCACTTTACAAATCGAGCAACCAAATCTCAACAAGATTAGTAAACTGGCGTGTGAGTAACAACAAAGTTGGGACTTAAGTAATGGGGGCCATGGAAATATTTGAAAGAAGAGTGTGATGTAGTTAAAAGATGGCTACTGGGGTATTCATCTGTTAGAGATTATCAAAATGAATCAGATGAGGGAAAGACAGAGAGGCTATGAGGTCAGTAATCTCAGGCGTGTAGGCATGAAGTTTAAAGAGCCTGGAGGGATGAAGCTATGTTTGAAAGTGGGTTTGTTAAAGAAAGAAGAATGAGACATGAATCCAAGGTTTTAATGGAGAGAATTGTGGAATAATTAATTTTAGAAAAAGGGTTGGGTGGGGAGAAGCATTGAAGGCAAGAGTACTAGTAATAGTGGTAACCATAGTTGGTATTAAATCTAAAAATAATAATAAATAACAAGGATTTCCAAATAACAGTAAATGCTGTAGTAGTTGGACACAGTCTTTTTGATGCATTGTTTTCAGATGGCTTGGGCTCTTTAGTGACTAAATTGGACCACGACTGTGGTGAATAATTTTGAATAATTGGCTGAAGGAGTAATCAGCATTTTCTTTCATATAACGTGTGTGTGTAAGTGTGTATATTTTTCACACCTCTGATTCTGAATCTTTTTTACCTATAGAATGCTCCTATGAAGAATTGACTGACTCTAATGCTGACTCTAACACATATCATACTGTATACATGCTGCTATGACAGTGTTCATCAGTTTTGTTGTAATTTTTTAACATGCCTTTGTGTTCACTAGACTCTGCTCTTCAACAACAGAAATTGTCTCAATCATCTTTGTATCTCTAGCACAGAGCTGAGCAGCAGTAAGTGCACAGTAAATACTTGCTTAATGATGATTCTATGGTACATAAGGACATACTTTTAATAACATAGGTAAAATGGAGTCCAAAGAAGTCTACTGTGTAACTTACTAGTTACATTGGACTCAAGCTCCTGTCTAGACAGTGTTTCAAAATGAAATGGCCAATAAAGAGATGAATACGGCAGTGTTGTGATAGAGCTGGCAGTGGGGTCCTCCTCAAGCAGATCTTATGCTAAAGTCCTCTAATTATTCACTTGTGTTTTGTTCAGTCAAACTGACTTTTTTTTTAACTTTTAGAATGTTATAGGATTAATTTTTGTGTCTCCTGAGGTACAATTAAGTATTAAATTCCGAGGTACAGCCTGTACTTGATACCGGGCTTAATGGACTCTGTGTGTGTGTGTGTGTAATGTATGGTAATACATGGTAAATACTTTGTAAAATACTTAGAACAGAGCCTAGCACAGACTAAGTGCTGTGTAAAGTTCAATGATGGGATAAAGCAATATAGATCAAATTAAAATCCTAAAGACTGTGCACTGTATTAGGATAACGGTTTCTGCTGTAACAAGTAAATCTGAAAAAAAATTAGTGACTTAATGGAAGTTTCTTTCTTGCATGTAAACAGTCTCATGTGAAAGTTCCTAGTTGGTAGCTGGCCTTCCACATGATTTTTCTGGAACAAAGGACTCCTTTATCTGCCCTTTCCCAGGACCTCTTGTTCATTTGCATTTAGCTTATATATGGGGGGAAAAAAAGAGGGTGAAGAAGTTACACTCACTTCTTTTCCCTTATCCCAAAAGTGACAAGTGTTATTCCACTCAAATTCCATTGGTGAGAACTAGGCATAGTCACCTCAGCAGGAAGGGAGAATGAGGATTCCAATCTAGCTGTGTGCATACAAGTAAGAGTATGCATTTGGTGAAGAACTGACCAGTCCCTGCCAATTCTGGTCCCACTCTTGAAATACAGTTATATCTTGCCCAAAGACACAACCCGAAAGTCTATCCAGCAAACAAACACAGTCTGAAATCTAGAACCTCTAGGTGAGATTCAGTGTGCTCACTCGCTCTCAGGTCCATATATGGCCATTCATGTTTTACTGGCTTATGACCTGAAGACAGGTTATTTTTGCTGCCTGCCACCACTGCCTCTGCCATCTAGCATACAACAGTAGGGCAGAGAGAGGGTAACTGCAGTGCAGGCTACCGTTTAGAGAAGCAACAATAAGAAACTCATAGCATTTTGGGTCTCATTTCAATAATAAAGTCCAAATGAGCTGTGAAGTGCCTTTACCCTGTCGGTAAGGAAATTCCTTCATCGTCCCTGATTACACCTTCTGAAAGACTGTCCCTTTGCTTATTGTTTCGTTTGATCTCCACAGTCTCAGTCTTTGGGCGCTTCCTCCATATTTTCTTTGGCTGCATGTGAAGAGCGTGTTAGAATACTCTCACTTGGTGTGAGATAGTGTGCCCCACTTCATAATTCTTCAACTGTGGGTTTTTTTAAAGTTTAGACAGTTGATTTTTGTTGCTGCTGTTGGTTTGTGTTCTTTTGGGCAGGGGCAATTCCAGTCCCACACACATTTATTCAATTTTTTATCTCTTCTGTTTCACTCAGTTTTACATGCCAGTAACTATAAACAAAGTAAGTTTGTTCGTTTGTTTCTTTCTTCCTTTCTACCTTCCTTCCTCCTTTCCTTTCCTTTCTTTCTTTCTCTTCCTTTCCTTCCCTCCCTCCTTCCTTTCTGATTCTTAAGGCTCTCTACCTTAATGACTTGGGTAGGGAGATTGTATGGTTAATCTTTGCTAAAAAGACTGAAACACTTTATTCAACTAAGTCTTGCTGAAACTTTGATGCTCAAAGCTTTGTTCAAATGTGTCTGTCTTACTATTTGGGGATCCCAAAATGGACATCATTTTCAACTGCATAAAGCTCTTAACTCTCTATTTTCTTAAGTTTCTACCTCAAAATGAGCCAATTCTTGCCTGAAAACATCTCTTTCTCATAGTACTTTGCTGACAGCAGCATATAGTAGCCTATAATATTCTAACATTTTCCAACAACTTCCTTAAAAGTTGTAGTGTCAGGGGCCACATATTCTGTTCTCTAGATTGTCCCCATTTTATCACATATTTTACATAGTTTTATGTGAGTCTCCAGCTGCCCAGCCTGCTATATCTATTTTCTTCATTCCCATTACCTGACTTCTAGGCCAGTCCATACATTCCATATTTGTTGTAATAGCAGAATCCTGTTCCTAGTAGGAATTTCTGTTTTAAGTGGAGTGAGTAATGCTAGTGTTGCAATAAAAATAAAAATCTCCAAAATTTCAGTAACTCAAAAGTTTTTTGATGATCAGTTGCTCCACTTTTTCCTCTCAAGAATGATCCACTGAAGCAGAATGGATCTATTTTTTATCCATGCGTTTTTGGGTTCCATAGACAGTATTTCTCTGGCTTGAAAGTACTTGCAGCTTCCTTCTAGCTAAATTATATCATATTGAATGGGAGTTCTTGTCACCCAGTGGTCTATGGAAGACTTAAACATTTGGAACCAGATTTGACAAAGATTGGGTGAATTGGCAACTGTCAATCTCTGGTCTTAACATTTAAAAATCCAAGCTCTTTAAAGATGAACATAAACATTCTATGCTCTCCTACCTCCGTTCTTTACTAGAACCAACATTTGAAGTAAGAGATGGATCAGCTATTATGCATTCTATTATTTTTCTGTGCATAGAATGAAATCTTGACAGAAGAAAGCACAAGAACTGAAGTGAGGAAGGGGAAGAAAAAAGGGAAGGGCTAGATAAGAGCATGGCTTACTTGTTTGACTCCTTAACCAGACTCTAAACTACTTCCTGACAAGGATTTTGTCTATAAATCTCCCATGCTAGATGTAGTGCTTTGCCCAGAATATGTGTTAATTCATCTTCCTTGATGTGTGCTGAGGAGCATGGGCTCTAAAGTCATATTGTCATTGTTCAGATCCCTACTCTGCCAGTTAATATGAATCTTGGGCAAGTTACTTAATTTTTCGATCCCATCATCTGGAAAATTGGGAAAACAGGAATGCATATATCAGAGTCCTATTGTGAGACTTAACTGAAATAATAAATGTAAAGGGCTTAGAATAATTTCTGGGCCCAAGGTAAGCTTTCAATAAGTATTAATCACAATTTTAAGATATAGCATAGCGTGGTGATTGAAAGTAGAACTCTGAAGCCAGGCTAATTGAGTTCTCATCTCTGTTCTACTCATTCCTCCTAATTTTTCTGAAGTAAATTTAACTTCTTTATGCCTGTTTTTACATAACATGCATTCAACAAACACTAATATTATAAATTACTAAATGAATAAATGTAAACTACTAAATGAATGAATGATTTAAAAGGTAAAATTAGTCCAAGGGAAGTAGTTAAAAAACAGTGCTAATTCTGACATCTGATTTTGGTTTATGGCTTTGTTTTTTGCATTGATATTAACATGAAATGCTCCATTGGATGTGCGTGGTTTGTAAACTAGAGGACAAGTCTATGTCTTGTCCTTCTTTTCCATTGCCCATCCTCTATACTGTGCAATTTAAATGATGAGAAATCACCGTCAGAAGGAACCCATATCAGTACATCTCATAATAGAAACACAGCAGGCATTCCCCTCATTAGCCAACTCTTACAAACAGAAATATTTGGGGAAAGGGGTGGATTGACACCATTGTATAGGGAAGGAAGAATTAGATTTAAGAACTCTGCTGTTTCACCTCTCGCATTACCCAGGAAAAATTTTTTAAAAGTAAAATAATATCCTAGGAAACTACATGGCAGTTTCTAATATTGAAAGACTTTTAGTCACTTAACGCTGTTTGCAATAGTGTTTCATAGTTTCTGACAGTATAAAGCTTGCTTAAGGAAAAAAAAAAGATAACTACCACCCACATTTTGTCTGGAGTTAATATGTATTTTTCCACTTGTCAGAGTGTGGGAGGCTCTCTGTTTATATAATTACAGCTTTCAAAAATCACTTAAATAGACATGAGTAAAGAAGTGAAATTGCATGTGGATATTCAGATGACACTGAATCTGTTGGGTCTATGGGATTTTCTTAGAAAAACTGAGATGTTTTTCAGCTCTCACTTGGATGAAACTGCTTTTCTGGAGGTTTGGAAACAGCTTTTCCATGTTGCTGACAATGGTCTTGATGAGTTATCTGTACTAAACGTGTTCCCCAAACCAATTGAACCCACTTCTGTCAAGGATATTTGGAGGAAAGCAATGATCTGTGTCTTTCCTCACAGCCTGGGGCATGGTATATCCAAGGAGATAAGGAGGAAGAGGGCATACCAAATGCTGACCAAACTTGCTACCCTTTTCTTCTTTTCCTAATGGACTCTCTTTGTATCATATTAAGAACTGAAGAATTCGACATGAGTGTGAGTGAGGAATGAATGGGAGGTCCAGATGAAATTGAGCTTGTGTTTGTGAGGGGCAAGTGGTCACCTTCACTCACCTTTACTAATTTTTTTGAACAAGTGAAAATAATTATGGATGTTTTTTTCAAAATTTTTTGCTTCTCACACTTCATGTTTTAAAATTTATTTTTTATTACTTAACAGCTTTACTGAAATAACTTGATATACAATAAACTTCACGTTTAAAAAGTATACAATTTGATATGTTCCAACATATATATACACCCATTAGGCATCACTAAAATCACAAAATTAACATATTCATCACATCTGATAGTTTTCGGTGCCCCGTTGAAATCCCTTTCTCCTGCCCTCCCTGTCTTTCTGCCTCATCCCTCCCCATTACCACCTCCCCGTTCCCTGGCAACCCACTGCACTGCTTTCTGTCACAATAGACTAGTTTCTAGAATTTTATAGAATGGAATGGTTGAATCACATGGTAAGTATATTTCTAAATTTTAAAGAAACTGCCAAACTATTTTTCAAAGTGGTTATACCATTTTAGTTTCACACTAGCAGCACTGAGAATTCTAGTTCCTCCGTATCACCAAACACTTTTAATTTACATTTCCCCAATGACTAATGATATTGAGCATCTTTTCATGTGCTTACTTGCCAAACATATATCTGTTCAGATCTTTTGCTCACTTTTAATTGAGTTGTTTTCTTAATGTCAACATATATTTACTATTTTTAAATGTACTATTCTATTAAGAAAATTAATATGCAATAAAAATGACTTTTTGGTGTATAAATCTGTGACTGTTACCACATGTGTGATTTCACGTAACTGCTTCCACAATTAGGAAACGAAACAGTTCCACCACCCCAAAAAGCTCCCTCTGGCTGCCCCTTTGTAGTAGTATTCTGCCCCATCCCAACTTCTGTTCTCTGTTACTATAGTCTTGTCTTTTCAAAAATGTCATATAAATTGTGTTATACAATATGTAACATTTTGGAACTGGCTTCTCTCATTCAGAATGATGCCTTTGAGATTTGTCCAACTTGTTGTATCAATAGTTTGTACCTTTTGATTCCTGTCTAATATTACATTGTATGGATATTCCAAACTTTGTTTATCCATTTTTAAAACTTTTTTTTATTGAGTTATAGTCATTTTACAATATTGTGCAAATTCCAGTGTAGAGCACAATTTTTCAGTTATACATAAACATGCATATATTCATTGTCACATTTTTTTTACTGTGAGCTACCACAAGATCTTGTATATATTTCCCTGTGCTATACAGTATAATCTTGTTTATCTATTCTGCATATGCCTGTCAGTATCTACAGATTTTGAACTCCCAGTCTATCCCTTCCCACCCTCCTCTCCCTTGGCAACTGCAAGTTTGTATTCTATGTCTATGAGTCTGTTTCTGTTTTGTATTTATTTATTTATTTTAAGATTCCACATATGAGCGATCTCATATGGTATTTTTCTTTCTCTTTTTGGCTTACTTCACTTAGAATGACATTCTCCAGGAACATCCATGTTGCTGCAAATGGTGTTATGTTGTCATTTTTATGGCTGAATAGTATTCCATTGTATAAATATACCATGATTCCTTATCCAGTCATCTGTCGATGGACATTTAGGCTGTTTCCATGTCGTGGCTGTTGTAAATAGTGCTGCTATGAACATTGGGGTGCAGGTGTCTTTTTGAAGTAGGGTTCCTTCTGGATATATGCCCAGGAGCAGGATTCCTGGGTCCTATGGTAAGTCTATTCCTAGTCTTTTGAGGAATCTGTTCCACAGTGGCTGCACCAAACTACATTCCCACCAGCAGTGTAGGAGGGTTCCCTTTTTTCCACAGCCTCTCCAGCATTTGTCATTTGTGGACTTTTGAATGATAGCCATTCTGACTGGTACAAGGTGATACCTCACTGTAGTTTTGATTTGCATTTCTCTGATAATTAGTGATATAGAGCATTTTTTCATGTGCCTATTGATCATTTATATTTCTTCCTTGGAGAATTGCTTGTTTAGGTCTTCTGCTCATTTTTGGATTGAGGTTTTTTTGTTTTTTTTTCTTATTAAGTTGTATGAGCTGATTATATATTCTGGAGATCAAGCCTTTGTCGTTTTCATTTGCAAAAATTTTCTCCCATTCCGTAGGTTGTCTTTTTATTTTACTTATTGTTTCCTTTGCTGTGTAGAAGCTTGTAAGTTTAGTTAGGTCCCATTTGTTTATTTTTGCTTTTATTTCTATTGCTTGGGTAGACTGTCCTAGGGGAACATTTTTGAGATGTGTCAGATAATGCTTTGCCTATATTTTCTTCAAGGAGGTTTATTGTATCTTGTCTTATGTTTAAGTCTTTGATCCATTTTGAGTTTATATTTGTGTATCGTGTAAGGGAGTGTTCTAGCTTCATTGGTTTACATGCTGCTGTCCAGTTTTCCCAACAACATTTGCTGAAGAGACTGTCTTTATTCCATTGTATGTTCTTGCCTCCTTTGTCGAAGATGAGTTGACCAAAAGTTTGTGGGTTCATTTCTGGGCTCTCTATTCTGTTCCATTGATCTGTATGTCTGTTTTGGTACCAATACCATGCTGTCTTGATGACTGTAGCTCCATAGTATTGTCTGAAGTCTGGGAGAGTTATTTCTCCAGCCTCTTTCTTTTTCTTCAGTAATACTTTGGCAAGTCTAGGTCTTTTGTGGTTCCATATAAATTTTGTTATGATTTGTTCTAGTTTTGTGAAATATGTCCTGGGTAATTTGATAGGGATTGCATTAAATCTGTAGATTGCCTCGGGCAGTGTGACCATTTTAACAGTATTGATTCCTCTAATCCAGGAGCATGGGATATCTTTCCATTTTTAAAGTCTTCTTTAATTTCCTTCATCAGTGGTTTATAGTTTTCTGTGTATAATTCTTTCACCTCCTTGGTTAGATTTATTCCTAGGTATTTTATTACTTTGGGTGCTATTTTAAAGGGAATTGTTTCTTTACTTTCTTTTTCTGTAGATTCATTGTTAGTGTAAAGAAATACAACTGATTTTTGAACGTTAATCTTGTAACCTGCTACCTTGCTGAATTCTTCAATCAGCTCTAGTAGTTTTTGTGTGGACCTTTCAGGGTTTTCTATATATAGTAACATGTCATTGGCATATAGTGACACTTTTACCTCTTCTTTGCCAATTTGGATCCTTTTTATTTCTCTCTCTTGCCTAATTGCTGTGGCTAGGACTTCCAAGACTATGTTGAATAGGAGAGGTGATAGTGGGCATCCTTGTCTTGTCCCAGAATTTAATGGGAAGCTTCTGAGTTTTTCACTGTTGAGTACTATGCTGGCTGTAGGTTTGTCATATATTGCTTTTATTATGTTGAGATATATTCCCTCTGTACCCACTTTGGTGAGAGTTTTTATCATAAATGGGTGTTGAATTTTATCAAATGCTTTTTCTGCATCTATTGAGATGATCATGTGGTTTTTGTCATTTCTCTTGTTGATGTGATGTATTACATTGATTGATTTGTGTATGTTGAACCACCATTGTGTCCCTGGGATGAACCCCACTACATCATGATGTATAATTTTTTTATGTGCTGTTGGATTGTATTTGTTAATATTTTGGTGAGGATTTTGGCATCTATGTTCATCAGTGATATTGGCCTATAATTCTCTTTTTTGTAAGTGTCTTTGGTTTTTGGTATCAGGGTGATGGTGGCTTCATAGAATGAGTTTGGGAGTATTCCCTCCTTTTCAGTCTTCTGGAAGAGTTTGAGAAGGACTGGTATGAGTTCTTCTTTGTATATTTGGTAGAATTCCCCAGTGAAACCATCTGGTCCTGGACTTTTATTTGTAGGGAGGTTTTTTATTGCTATTTTGATTTCATTTCTAGTGATCGGTTTGTTCAAGTGGTCAGTTTCTTCTTGATTCAGTCTTGGTGGACTGTATGTTTCCAGAAACTTGTCCATCTCCTGTAGGTTATCCAGTTTGGTTCCATATAGTTTTTCATAATATTCTTGTATGACAGTCTCTATTTCTATTTTATTTGTTGTAATTTCTCCATTTTCCTTTCTTATTTTGGTAATTTGTGCTTGCTCTTTTTTCTTCATTTTGAGTTTGGCCAGAGGTTTGTTGATTTTATTTACTTTTTCAGAAAACCAGCTTTTGGTTTGATTGATCTTTTCTATGGTTTTTTTAATCTCTGTTTTATTTATTTCCTTGCTAATCTTTATAATTTCCTTCTGCTGCCTTTTGAGGTTTTTTGTTCTTCTTTTTTTAGTTCTTTTAGTTGGTGGGTTAAATTGTTTATTTGACATTGTTCTTCTTTTTTGAACAGCTGTAAAGTTCCCTCTTAGCACTGACTTTGCTGCATCCCATAAATTTTGTGTGGTTATGTTTTCATTTGTCTCAAAGTATTTTTTAATTTCAACTTTTATTTCATCATTGAGCCATTGGTTTTTTTAATAGCATATTGTTTAATTTCCATGTTTTCCTTTTTTTCTCGTTTGTTTCTCTGTAGTTGATTTCTAGTTTCATGGCATTGTGGTCAGTAAAGATGCTTGAGATAATTTCTATCTTAAAATTGTTGAGGCTTTTTTTGTGCCCAAGTACATGATCAATCCTAGAAAATGTTCCATGTGCACTTGAAAAGAATGTATATCCTATTTTGGGGGAGTGTAATGCTCTGAAAATATCCACCAAATCTAATTTTTCTATTGTATTATTTAATTTCTCTGTTACCTTATTTATTTTCTGTCTGGAAGATCTGTCTAGTGATGTTAATGCAGTGTTAAAATCTTGGACAATGATTGTATTCCCATCAGTATCCCCCTTTATCTCTGTTAATAATTGTTTTATGTACTTAGGTGCTCCTATATTGGGTGCATATATATTAATAGTATAATACCCTCATCTTGTATTACTCCTTTAATCATTATAAAATGTCCTTCTTTATCTTTCTTTATGGCCTTTGTTTTAAAGTCTATTTTGTCTGAAATCAGTACTGCAACACCTGCTTTTCTGGCTTTTCCATTTGCATGGAATATCCTTTTCCATTCTTTCACTCTCAATCTATATGTGTCCTTCTCCCTGAAGTGGGTCTCTTTTATGCAGCGTATTGAAGGTTCTTGCTTTATTATCCAGTCTGCCACTCTGTGTCTTTTGATTGAAGCATTTAGTACATTAACATTTACAGTAATTAACGATTGATGTGTGTTTATTGCCATTTTGAACTTATTTTTGCAGTTGATTTGGTATTTCCTCTTGTTTCCTTTCTTCTTCCTCTTATGGTTTGGTGATTTTTCTTTGTATTATCATAGATTTTATTTAGTTTTTGTGACTCACTTGTAAGTTTTTGGCTTGTGGTTACCCTTTTTTGTAACTCTATTAGCCCATTACTGTAACTGTTTTTATGAAACAGATAGTAATGTAATCTCAAACCCATCCTACTGAGAACAAAAAATTTAAAAAAGAAAGAAAAAAATACTCCATATTTTCTTGCTTCCCTCTCCCACTCTTAATGACTTAGATGTTTTCTTTTATAATTTTGTGTTTATTCTATGTGTAATTCACAGTAGTAATCACCTTTCCAGTTACGAGTTTCTCATTTCTGTAGCATCCTGCTGCTTTTCTATTTAGAGTAGACCTTTCAATATTTGTTTTAGCTTGGGTTTAGTGTTGCTAAACTCTTTTAAGTTTTTCTTGTCTGTGAAATTCTTTCTCTGTCCTTCTAGTCTAAAGGATAGCCTTGCTGGATAAAGTATCCTAGGCTGCATCTGCTTTTCATTCAGGACTTTGAATATATCTGGCCACTTCCTTCTGGCCTATAGTGTTTGTGTAGAGAAATCATCTGAGAGCCTTATGAGGGTTCCCTTGTAACTCATTCTTTGTTTTTCTCTTGCTGCCTTTAGGATTATTTCTTTATCCTTGACTCTGGCCATCTTGATTATGGTATGTCTTGGTGTGGGTCTGTTTGGGTTTTTCCTGTTTGGGGTTCTGATTCTGTACTTGGATATCTGATTCCTTCTTTAGGTTTGAGAAGTTTTCAGTCATGATTTTTTTCCTGTACTTGGATATCTGAGCTTCCTGTACTTGGATATCTGATTCCTTCTTTAGGTTTGGGAAGTTTTCAGTCATGATTTTTTTCCAATGCCTTTTCAATCCCCTTTGATCTTTCTTCCCCTTCTGGAACCCCTACTATGCGTAGATTGGCATGCTTTATATTATTATTCTAT
This sequence comes from Vicugna pacos, assembly GCF_048564905.1. NCBI lineage: Eukaryota > Metazoa > Chordata > Mammalia > Artiodactyla > Camelidae > Vicugna > Vicugna pacos. The sequence continues at coordinate 33,117,726 of NC_132991.1, read as the reverse complement.
AGGTCCCTTATGTTGTTTTCATTAGTTTTTATTTGTTTTTCTCTCAGCTGTTCCGATTAGATGCTTTCTGTTGTCCTGTCTTCTAGGTCACTTATTTGTTTCTCTACATGATCTAGTCTGCTTTGCACAGCCTTTAGATCAGCTCTCATCTCAGCCAGTGAGTTTACCAATTCTACTTGGCTCTTCTTTATAGCTTCAGTTTCATTTTTTGACATAGTTTATATCTCTAAACACTGTCTCTTTTAGTTCCTTCAGTACTTTGATCACTCCTTTTTTGAAATCTTGATCTAGTAGGCCATCAATGTCTATTTCATTGATCGTTCTTTCAGGGGATTTCTCTTGCTCTTTTAATTGAGAGTGGTTCCTCTGTTTCTTTATATTGCTCATATCTCTCTGGCACTGTGGCTTATGGAGTATCAGTTATCTATTGTGGTCCTTAAGGAGTTTATTTATTCATCTATCTAAAGCCTATGCAGGAATAAAACTTAAAGAGAATTTTTAAAGAAGGCAGAGGAAAAAAAAGGTTTGAAAACAGTGTATAATCAATAGTGGAAGAGCAAGTTGAAGCAGAATAGCAATCGAGTTCAGACGTCTTTTAAAAACCTTTAAAAAAAAAAGGAGAAAAAATCAAAAACCAATATTTGAAACCTGTGTATAATCAATAACAGGAGATAAAAACCAAGAGAAATAAAAATGAGGTGGATTTTTAAAAATCATAATAAAAAATATTTTAAAAGATTCAAATGGGATTAAAACTGTAGACATATACAGTTGTTTAAAAAGTAAAGATAAAAAAGGTAATAGAAAATAGAACAGATAAAAAAAGATTAAAAAAAAAGAGATGTGTTCTTGTGGAGACTGCAGTCTTACTGATTTTATCTAGAGGTCTTTTTGTCTTCACCCTGTTTCACGAACTCATCTTGCTGCTTCCAGAGGCTCTCCATTTGTGCCCTCATCTGTGCTGCTCCCAGTGCCTGTCAGCAAGCAGATCATGCCACCTCCCAGCACTAGGTCAGGTGCTGTACTCTTACACGGTGGGTGGGCAGGTCACTCCCCATCCCGAAGCTGCAGTCAGGTGCTGTGCTCCTGCCAGGAAGTCAGGTGGCTGCCCACCCTTTCCCGGCACTGTTGGCTCCCCTGCTCTGTGCAGCTGCCTGCTCTACCCCAGTTGGCGCTCCATAGGTGGGTTTGGGGAAGACCGCGAAACAACCCCACCCCTGCTCTATGCCAAAACTCAGCTCCTTGTTTGTCTTGGCGGTGCAAGTTCTCTGAGGTACCAGGGCAGAGAGATCCTATCTGCCTCAGACTGTAAACAAATCTCAGTCCTGCCTAGGAGGTTGTGGGACCCCAGGTATGGATTCAGGTCGCAGCCCCGCCCCTGCCTGGCTACGGTGCCCCTCCCCCCCAGGGCACACCAGCAGTGTTGCTTTGTTTTTGTTTTGGTTTTTTTTTTCACAATTTATGGGGGACCTGGGTTGTTCTGCTCTATATCCCCTCCCAGCCACGGCATGCAGCACCCTACAGGCCCCCAGGGCTGCCTCAGTGCAGCTGCCCTGGTCCTCTTCCCTGCTCCAGCAGCCTGGCCTGTCCCCCAGCTGCAGACTCACGTATAGGGCTGGGTGTCACAAAGACCCTTTGTGCCTGTTTAACTTAGTTCTGTTGGTCAAAGGCTGCTCTGTACAGATCTGAGCCTTGGAAGTTCCCCCTCCGTCCCACTGACCTCTCTGTGGAGGTTGGAGAGGGGGAGATTCAGCGAACGAGCGCTATTCCTTCTTTGCCGCTCCCTCCCCATGGGACTGGTCCCACACTGTTTTGCTTTTCCTTCTTTCTTTTTTCCTTTTCTCCTACCTGATTCATGGCGTCTTTGTCTTTTGAAGAGGGTGATGTTCTGTTGGAGTTCAGCAGATGCTCTGGTTGGGCTGGGTGGGTCCATGGATGTGAGTTTTGGGTGTATTTGTGGGAGAGGGTGAGCCACCAGCATCCTTCTACTCCGCCATCTTGGCCCTGAGCTGTTTATCCATTTTTTGTTGAAGGGCATTTGAATGTTGTTTCCAGTTCTGGTGATTATGAATATGTTTATGTACAAGGTTTTGTGAGAACATGTTTTTGTTTTTCTAGAATAAAGTGAGAGGAATCAGTCTGCCTGATCAAGACTTATTATATAGCTATAGTAATCAAGACTGTGTGATATTGGTCGAGGGACACATAAATCAATGAAAAGAACAGAATCCAGAAATAATTCACACAAGTATGCTCAGCCAATTTTTTACAAAGTTACAAAGCAATTCAAAGGAGGAGAAAATACCTAGGAATAGGATTTGATGGTCTTCAGTTAATTGTATATTTAAAATACACTTGAACTACAAAATCTTTTTCCAGAATGGCTGTACCATTTCACACTCATCAATGTATGTTGAAATCCAGTTGCTTATCATTAATTTAGGATTGTCTGTATTTATATTTTAACCAATCTGATAGGTGTGTAGTATTATCTCATTTTTGTTTTGTTTTGCATTTCCTCAATAGCAAGTGATATTGAATATCTTTTCTTGTGATGCTATCTCATCCATAAATTCTGGGGATGTGTTTATTCAAGTCTTTTGCCCATTTATTTAATTGCATTTCTTGTTTTCTTACTGTTGAATTTTGAGAATTATTTATACATTTCGGATTTAACTCTTTTGTTGGACTATTGATTTGCAAATATTTTCTCCCATTCTGTAGCTAATCCTTTTCATTCTCTTGAGCATGTCTTTCAGAGAGCAAAAGTTATTAATTTTGATGTAGTCCAATTTATAAAATTTTTTAAATGGATTTTGCTTTTGGTGTCAGGTCTAAGAAATCTTTGCCTAATCCCAGGGAATAAGAATTTATACAATACTTTCTTCTAAAACTTTTACAGTTTTACAATTTACACTTAGATATATTCATCCATTCTTAGTTAATTTTTGCATAAAATGTGACACTTAGGTTGAGGTGTATTTCTGCCTTCGGATATCTGATTGCTCTAGCACCATTTGTTGTAAAGGCCATTCTCCTCCTTTGAATTGCTTTGTAACTTTGTAAAAAATTGGCTGAGCATACTTGTGTGAATTATTTCTGGATTCTGTTCTTTTCATTGATTTATGTGTCCCTCGACCAATATCACACAGTCTTGATTACTATAGCTATATAATAAGTCTTGATCAGGCAGACTGATTCCTCTCACTTTATTCTTCTATTTCAAAATTGTTTAAGCATTTTCTTATTCATATATCCTTCCATTTACATTTTAGAAAAATCTTGCCTATATACAGCTGTGAAAAATCTTGCTGGGATTTTGATAGGAATTGTATTAAACCTGTATATCAATTTGGGGAGAATTACATCTTTTACTATTTTGAGTCTTCCAGTCCATCAACATGGCATGTCTCTTCATTTATTTAAATATTCTTTAATTTCTATCATCAATTTTTGTAGTTTGAAGTATACCAATCCTGTGTATGATTTGTTAGATTTATACTGAAGTATTTTACCTTACTGAAAAAATTATATGTGATATAGTTAAAATTTTTGTTTGATTTTTTTTTTTCATTTTAACCTGTATCCTACAAATCTGCCAAACTTAATTTTTAGTTTGGTATTTTGTTGTAGATTACTTGGCGTTTTGTTGAGATAATAATGTCATCTCTAAATAGGAATAGATATTATTTTTCATTTTAACCTGTATGCCTTTGTTTTTACTTCTCTTTTTATCTTACTAGAATTTTCATTACAGTTTTGAATAGGAGTAGTAAAAATAGACACCTTCACCTTGTTCTTAAACTTAGGATGGTAGCATTTGATTTTCACTATGAATATGATGTGAGCTGTAGATTTTTTATCAATGCCCTTTACCAAATTAAGGAAATTCTACTTCTAGTTTTCTGAAAGTTTTCATTAAAAATAAATATTGGATTTTTGTCATAAGCTTTTTATGTGTTTATTATCTATCATCTATCTATCATCATTTATCAATCTACTATCTGTATTATCTATCTCTCCTCTACCATCTATCTACTCGTGTGTTAGTATGAGGAATTACATTCATTGATCTTCAAATATTAAACCAACCTTGCATTCCTGGAATAAATCCAACTTCACCTGAAGTGTTATACTTTTTACAAATTGTTGGATTCAGTTTGCAAAACTTATTTTAAGAATATTTGCATCTGTGTTCATGGGGAACATTAGCTTGTCATTTTCTTTTCTTGTAATATCCTTGTCTGGTTTTGGTATAAATGTAATGCTGGCCTCATAGCTTAAGCTGAGAAGTATTCCCTTCACTCCAATTTTCTAGACGATTCTGTATAGTACTATTCTTTCCTTATTTGTTTGTTAGAATACATTAGTAAGGCATCTGTTCCTGGAGTTTTCTTTGTGGCAAATCATAAACCAAAGTGCAGTTTCTTTAACTGATATAAGGCTAGTCCAGATATCTATTTTTTTCTTCCAGTTTTATTGAGATAAAATTGAAATTTAAAAATATGTAAATTAAAGGTGTACAACATGGTGATTTGATGCACATATATATTCAAAAATGATTGCCACGATTAGATTAGTTAACTATGTGAGGTAATGGATGTGTTATCACCTTCTCTGTGTGTAGTGAGAATTTTTATCTGCTCTCTCAGCAACTTTCAAGTATACAATAGAGTATTGTTAACTACAGTCATCATACTATACATTAGCTCCCCAGAACTTATTCATTTTATAACTGTAAGCATGTACCCTTTGACTGCCTTTATCAATTTCCTCTTCCTCCTGCCTTTGAACACCACCAAAAACAGTCTACTCTGTTTCTATCACTTCACCTTTTCTTCTTTTTTTAGATTCCATTTATTGGTGATATCTTACAGTATTTGTCTTTCTATCTGACTTTTTCATTTAGCATAATGTCCTCAAGGCTCATACACATAATCACCAATGGCAGGAATTCTTGTTTTTATGGCTGAATATTCCATTGTATATATGTTGTATGACTGTTCCATTTTGTGTATATATTTGTGTATGTGTACACACACACACACCACATTTTCTTTATCCAGTTATCCATTGAGGGACACATATGTTTCTTCCACATATCAGCTATTGTAAATAATGCTGCAGTGAAAATGGAGGTTTAGATATTGCTTCAGGATAGTGATTACATTTCCTTTCAGTATATACCTAGAAGTGGAATCATACTGAATCATATACTAGTTCTATTTTCAACTTTTTGAGGAACTTAACATCTAAGATTTGTTGTTGTTTTATTTGAGAGGCAAAATAGTCTAGAGAATTGGCTTCTGAAGCAAGCCTTTCTGAATTCAAATCTTGGCTTTACCACTAATGAGTTGTTTGAGTCTAGATAAATTATTATGCCTTAGAAGATTATGATAAAAGTGGAAAGAATACATTTAAACACTTAAAACTGTGCCTCAATAAGCATTAGTTATTACTGTTGTTGAAAATTTTTAAAAATCTGATGAATTCAACGTGAGCAACTCTAATACTGGCTTAGAAACAATAACTCAAAATAATTTTAATTCTATTTATCTGTGTAGTTTTTTTGGTAATTTTAAAGGAACCAGTGTATTGCTTCAACAAAAATGAGAGAGGCTTTCTGTTTCTGTGGGGATCCAGTTCTGCACTTTGAATTATCATGCAAAGGCATTGTGGCTTAGACATTTTCATGTGACGTGTACACATATTCTTTTGCATCCCTGCCCAAACTGTTTAGAAATAACAAATCAGGGCCAAACAGCAGCTTTCTATACACAATTAGGTGTCAAATTATTATTAATTGAACTCTGTACAGTTATAGCTTAAATTTAAATAGTTTATTGCTCAAATTAAGGTTTTTGTGAATAATGAATATCTAACACTTCCTTTAGTAGAATGAGCTCTTAAGTATGCTCACAATATTGACCTTACGAATATTTGTTCTTTTTTGTCCTTGGTTTTAAGGATTCCCATCCATATAATCATAAACCAGAATCAAATGGTCATATTAAGTATATAGGAAGAAGAAGATTGAATGAATTTAGGAATCAAGATTTTTTTTTATTTCATAACCAGTAGTACAGGACAAAAGTGAACTCCAACTAATTTGGACTTTCTTTCAATTGTATTGATTGTCCTTTGAGGAGAAAATGAGAATTATGTTTGACTTTCTGAAATGTGTATTTTTTTAACATTATAGAAACTCTCAGTACTATTTGTCAATATTAATTTTAAAGTGCCCTATTCCCGTTGTATTGTGTATAGGGCCACTTCTAAAATTAAACTACATGTCACATCAATTGCTCTGTCCTAATTAGCAGGACATGAAGTTCTATATCATTCATTATGTTATGAGAATTATTTCCCAAAATATTTCTTGACTGGTAATTGATTTAATAGCGTTTATGTGAAGTTTATTTTTTTGTGAATTCACTTGGACGTGGAAGAAACAATGACTTTGGGATTTTGACAGATGGAAAACAGGCCAGATACATTTTTTTTTTGTACTGAAGACCTCTCTGTAGCAATTATATTTTGTCTACCAGTTGAGACTACCCTAAGTGGAAGACAGAGAGCAAACATACTAAGGTGAATTGAGTTGGTGAAAGAGGAATATGATTCTTTAATACTTCAAGTTATTTCTCATCTCACTGTGATCTTCTTAGTTCAGGTGCTCCCTTTTCTGGGCTTTAACAATTCAGTAATGCCTTTTCTTACAGATGTATCTTTCTGTTTTAATTCTATTATCTATTACCTACTGCTTATCATATTTACATCTAGTGTATTTATAACTAGTAAACATCATTTAAATCTGATTTTATATGCTGATGCATTTGATATTTTCTTCTCCTTCAGCAGACCATCACCTTTATTTCTTTCATAAGAGAAATGGAACTTTAGACAATGGTAGAATGGCACCTGCTAAAAAGTACTTTTTTATACAAACAAGGCAGAAAAGCCACTAGCTTGTGATGACAAGGCATGTTAACTTCTTACTGTGTCTTTTCTGCTTAGGAATTCAAGACACACTTGTCAGTAATCATTTCCAGAGTAATTTTTAAAAACCTGTGATTCCCTCTTTTATTAGTTAATAGTCACTCCTCCCTAAGCTTGCTTAGAAAATTATTACCTATCAGCAAGATAGAAGGCAAACATATATGATATTGACAGCTGTAGAAAGTAGGTCCCTAATGATGGCAACTAAGAGGTCAAAGTTACTTTTTAAAAAAACCCTAAATTAAGTTCCTTTGGAAGATATAACTTAAGTTCTAGAGAATTGGTGGTGGAAACTGATTTTATAGTCTAACCTAGAAGCAGAAGGTTTGCTCTGATGAACAGTGAACTTGGGGGGAAAAACACTCCAGAATGCTTGAAGTAACCCATATGGATTGGTTCCATATCTATATATGTGTCTATTGGCTGATAGAATTTGTGTAAACAATGACCTTTTATCATAAAATATAAATATATCATTATTGAGAGAGAATGTAAGAACAGTAGAATCCTCCTTGTGTACTGAGATGGGAGTGAAATCGTTGTCTTAATTTCAAACAAATGCTTACTTCCCTCTGGTTAACTGTAGTGATTTACATTTTTAGTTAGACAGTTTAGATCTGTTTTGGGATTTGTCAGGTTTATGTTGTTATGACTATAGAACCTAATACATTGTGTTGCTATTGGGGCAAGTTCAACATCCATGTAACCAACTTACTGTACTGTGTACTTCACTGTATAAATAGGAAATACAGTTTGACTTGGCATGAGATAAATGTTATGATATATAGGTTATTTTATAGTGGTGTCTAAGTATAAGGCAGGACTATGAGACTAGAATGAATGAACAAATGGTCTGCAATTGCTGGCTGGCTGGATAGATGAATGAATGAGTGAATGAATGAATAGAATCCATTGCCTTCATTGGTTCAGACTTGCTTTTTAAAGCCTCGTGAAAGTTTAAGCTCCCCTGAGGTACATCTTTGATAGGAACGTTGGATGCTCTAGAGAGAGGTTGTGCTCCTTGTGGATTAATTTGTTATGTAAGGTGCGTGTGACTTGAGTGGGTAGTAAGTCAGATGCCACCCAACGCTAACAGAACTTGTAAGGACGAAAGTTCAATAATAAATGATTCTGTGTCAAATGTGGCTAACGATGCATGCAGAAGTTGAGATGGCCCCTGGTTTAAGGAGACCAGGAGAAGGAGAGGAGGCTAGTAGGTGTGCCATCACTAAAGCCATGTTTTACAGCTAGAGTCTTTCCTCCTGCCATGCAGCTTAGCAGGAGGGACACCAATTATTGTCAACATGTTATTCAGTAATTTTTTTTAACCACCAGCTCAGAGAGACATCATCTCAATGTCAACATCACTTTTTGGGAGAGATAGACGGGGAGAAATAATTCAGGTTTGAAAGCAGTCGTCTAAATTTACAGCTGTATATGGTCAAACAACTATTGACGCTTGAGAGTTTCCAATTGCTGGTAATAGACTGGAAAAAAAGATAATGTGTTTGATCGATCAGCATGAACAAATTTCATTTAGGGGATCAATAACAGTTTATACTTGACAGAGCTGAGGGACCACATTTATTTTTCCCTTTGATTGAATGAATGTTTTCAGTGGGACTGCAAACGTAAAGCAATCCTAACCATTTCTTAACTTGAGGCACAGCTTCGGCTACAGGGTTATTGCAAGCTATGTGTATTTAAAACTAATATACAGAAAAGTGGATAGCCAGGGGCTGGAGCAGTTGAATGAAACTAATGTACAGTTTATTAAAACCCAACACCTGGCAAGAGAAAGGTTTCATTTTCTCATTGTCGAGCCATGGGAAAAATAGGAGAGAGACATCACATTTCATGGTGCTCAGCTTTTTTGTGTTTTGTTTTATTTTCTGTGTCTTCCCCTCTTTTTATTAAAATTAAATTCTTCAATGAATGAAATAAATTATGAGGAATATTAAGTAGCAAAAAAGAATCAAGTACCTGTGACCGATAACCCCAGGGTGAATCTTCTCATAGCATGTGCAGTGCTGCCTGCTTGGGCAATCTAAGTACACATCTGGCTGTCTCTTTTTCCCTAAAGCCATGTTTTTGCCAGACACAGCACTTAGCTTGGTAAAGGTTTGTTGAATGAATAAATGGTTGAATCAATGCCTACTGAGAGTGATTTCCCGCCAAATGACCTTATAGCTGATGCTGATTCATGACATTTCATTTGGCACAGTAGGTTGGCCTATGTTTCGGGGTGTCTGCATGCTGTGCAGATTGGGAGCTCTCCCCACTTAATGGATGCACAGTCCATGTGCAACTCAGCTAAAGGAGTGAGGTTTCCCACTCTCTGTCTAAAAAATGATAGGTAGGTACTTTGGTAGTTCTGGTTATAAAAAAGACAAAAATGGCATTTTAAACAGAAGAATCCTTTGTTCACTTCTGTTTTTCTTTCACAGTAAAGAGAAATAGTTCTTTAAAACATCAATTTCCAGCTGACAAGCTGAGAGTCATTTGTATTAGCCTTAGGATTCTTTCCTCCAAAGGACTGTCATTTCTACCACCTTATGTTTTCCTCACTGACATTAGAAAACACAGATTTTAGATGCACAGTTTTTTCTCTCCCTTAGTTATAGTAGTAGCAGGCTCTCTCCAGAGGCCTTGAGTGAATCTCAGGGCTGAAATAACTCTATTGATAATCTGTGTTTCTTTTCACAAAGATATAGTGACACAACACAGGAACAGGACAATCAAGACATTGTATGCAAATGCCTTCAATTCAGGTGTCCCTTAGAAAAATAGGGGTAAAGTTTCCTCAAGCAAAGAGTTTTCTTCCTCTGAACAATGTGTTAAAAATTCCTCCCCCAAGAGATGGAGTTACCCTGTAATTAAGTTTGCAGTGATACAGATGACAAGCGTGCCTTGAAAAGTGGGGGAAATGCCAATAGTACGTGCAGTGCCTCGTTCCAGCTGCCTCAGCCAGCTCCACGTTCCCGGGTATGTGCCTCTGAGTGAGAGCTGAGATGGTGAGAAGCTGCTCCTGAGGAGGGGAGCCGTGCCAGGTCTATTTTCGGCACTGGGGCTTTGAATTGTTTAAAATGCATATTGTTTGTGTACATCTCACAAAGGAAAATGCCAGCTCTGAATGCCCCAGGCTGCCTGTATGTCAAATGATTAAGTCTTCAAGTCCTATAGCCGAGGGGTCATTATCAATGGTACTTCCAGGTCACAGTATTTGCAGCAGAGTTTGAGGCAATGGTTGACCTTTGGATGGCACTTCAGGGTAACATGGCTTCTTAGGGCATAAATAATCATTTTTAATTTGTTTGTCTGAGTTCTATTTGTTTAAGAATGCAAATGTATTATAACATATGTGACTTACAGATACTCTTTGGGGAAGGGAAAAGCAGTTTCCATAGCATTTCTTTCTTTCTAAGCAAAACACCTAATGTAGGGAAGGAGAACACAGAATAAATAATAGAGATTAGTCAATTATACTCTGCTACTTGGCAGTTTGGGATGATTACTTTAGAACTATTTTAAAGTGACCAGCATTACAAAATTCCCTCAGTATTACAAAAACGGTATTTGTTGTCTTCTTCATATATTAGCTATGATTTAAAATGGCTTGATGATGCTGTAAAAACCTTCCAACCATTTATATACTTCTGCCTTTAAATCCAAGTTTTTTGTTTTTGTTTTTTTTGGAGGGAATAAGTGTTTCTACTATGCCTATTTTGGACTGAATTAACTTCTTATATTGTGCTCTTTTCATTTCTGTGGAAGTATAAAAGTTGAGTATGGGATAAAATAATAAATCTCAAAATAATAAACAATACTTATGATTTCAGTCAGCTTCCTTCTATTACTATCAACTAGCATATACTATTTTTAACACACTGAAAAGTCAAAAAAATAAGACCTGAGACTTTTAACTAGGGGAATAAGGCAGAGAGGATCCCAGAAATACAGTGGTGAACAAAATTAATTACATTTTTCTAAATTAATTATTAAAAGTGATATATTTAGTGGTGCATGAGTGACATGTTTCTGTTTTAGTGAAAATTCACATTGGCCTTACAGATGGTTTAAGGTCTCTGAACAATGTGTGGTAGAACACAGCTTTTACATAACAATAACAATTCCATTATAACAGGTAAGGTGACATTAGCTACTTTAACAATAACAGTGACAAGTGTGTAATGGCACATATACAGTAAAAATCTATATTTTGGTCTCATAAAAATCTAAACAAATGTTCTGAATTGGTGGCTGCCACTCCTCTAAGTGGTGATTCAAGGAGCCAGACTCCTTTCATCCCATAGTTTTGTCTTCTTCAAGCATGGCCAAGATCCCCCTCCCGGGCTGGCAGAAAGAGAGAGAGTGGAGGATTTTGCGTGGAAGGCTTTTCTGGGTCAGTCATTTCCGCTCAAAAGTCATTCACTGGAGCTGAGTTTAATGGCCACACCCAATACAAGAAGGGACAGAACTACAGTCTTGCTGTGTTCTGAGGAAGAAAAAGAAATAGGTTTGATGAAGAGTTAACCAGTGTCTGGCACAGCTATGATATTTTTAAATGACATTCCTATTACTGTTAGTTCCAGTGATAATAAACTCCATGGTTGATGTGACACTTGATACAACAGTCCTCGGAAGAAAGGCATTTATTTCTTTTCATAGTAAGAGATTTTGAATAACTGTACTTTGCTGTCTGAAGTGATGCATCCACTTTTGGAAGAAGATATGGCAAAGGTCCCAGCCCTCTTGGAGAATTGCTGCAGCCATGGAGAGAGGTGATGGAAGCAGAAGTCAGCTCCACTGTAAATCTTATGTTGGGTCTCTGGCTTCCAGACAGTCCTGGTTTCTTTCCAGACCCAAGGAATGGTCATGCTTGAAAGCAAGTGATCCTATCTGATATGTTCCCATTGGCATGGCTACTGAGACACCAGCTAGTTAGGCAGTAGGTGGGAAACACTTTCTAAAAAATTCTAATTTTTAATAGCTGACTTCATTTCCTTTTAATCTTTCAACAAAATTTAATATAATAAGTTTTGTATATAGATAAATGACAGTGACATGGGTACATTTAAAATAACACATCTAGCTGAACCTTTATTTTTTGGAACCTTTAATTTAAACAAAGAATTCTATACTTAATCTGAAAGATGTGCTTATTTCCAGGAGTCATTATTGCTATTGTTAAGTTTGTGACATTTTGCAACTTCACATCTCTGTATTGCTCCAGCTGTTTTCTTGTCCTTCTTTTTTCCCTTTCTTTTCTCTTTCTCATGTTCCTTAACCTCTGTCCCTTAGACTAATAAATTAAGTCCCTAGTTTGTGGAGGTGCTGTCTGTTCCTGAGTTGTAATGAATGACTCCTCATTAATCAGAGAGCAGAGATCCTGAAGGAGATGTCCCCTTTTCTCCAGTGAACTAGAAGTCACAATCAGGGGCTTGAACCTTGGTCCTTGGTCTCTGTTTTTTTGTGTGTGTACAGCATCCAGATGAAATCCATGAAAAGGATGCAAGGGTTATATAAACAATGACCAAAATGGTATCATTGAGATTACTGATCCTTTGCTGGCTTTGTTAATTTAAAAAGGTTAAACTCTACAATGAAAAAGAATATATATATGTATAACTGAATCACTATGCTATACACAAGAAATTAACACATTATAAATCAACTATACTTTAATAAAAAATAAAATAATGGTTAAACTCTTTAGAGCAATGGGATAACTTAATAATTATCCCTTTAATAATGACTATTTATATATGCACTTACTCTATTACAGAAGGTTATGAAATTTCTCTGAGAATCTGAGAAATAAAATTTGTATTTGTTATATTGAAATCGATTTAGTGAGTAATCTGCTACATTCATCTTAACCTTCCAGACCTCAAGATAAATAAGGATCATGATTATCTGTTGATTCCTTGATTCTGAAATAAATAGTAAACAATGAATGCAATTTTAAAAAGTTGCTTCTTTAGTCATTTGATTAAGGTACTGATGAAATAAAATCTTTAATTGAAATTAAGAACTTTTATGTGAGTATACATTATGGACTTCTGACCATGTGGATATTCTGTGGACATTAATTCACTTTCCACATCCCCCAAATCCACGACTGGGTATTCTGATGGCTGGTGTCTCCTGTGACGCCATATGTTTCATGAATCCTACACCCTGAGAAAAAACTGGTTCAAAAATTGATAAAATGGGGAAAATTATTGTAATTCTATAGGAATCAAAGCTAACAATCCACATAAAAATGTTACTGGGACAACTTGAAGTCAAATGCAAGAGTAAGAAATGATGATGTGTGGAGTCCAAGAATAAAGTTGATGCTTCTTGGAACCAGAGAAGGATAAGGGAAAGAGAGGTGGTCAGAATCCCAATGAGTCAGGCTTGTTTAGTAACATAATAGTTGCCAGGTTGTAAATGTATGTTTGTGGTCCTGTCTTTAGCTAGTGGTTCATCATTCTTGTAAATAGAATAAATATTAATAAGTTTATATATGTAGTATACATTATATAAGTCCTGTGGGTGACGCTTCAAGAATAAACAGGTTTGGGAAGCAAAATAAGTTCTTAAATTGGTAATTTCGACATTTAATTCCGTGTAGTGCCTTTAACCTTGCTGGGAGATCAGAACGTTACTTTGTTCAAATACCACCCAATAATATTCACTGGCATTTTCCAGGGTTTGAATATATTCTATAGGTTACAGTTCTTTGTAAGTAATACTAAACTTAATATTTTTATTTATTAAATAACAATTATTTTTTGGTATAAATAATTCATGATTTATTATCAAGTAAAGAATATTAAAAATGTCAAAAGTATCTTAAGAAACAGAAAATCAGTTTGCTCATTGTCAGATATGTTTTAATCAAAATAAAACTTTCGTTTAATATTATATCTCTTTTTAATAGAAAAGCTCTGAAACTTTAGTATAACCCTGTCACAGCAAATGATTCATTTTTATTACTATGGTCACTCATTGCTAATACATAGTTTTATTAAAAATACAATAATAACTTATGATTTTGAGAATTCCTTAGAATTTACAGAAATTCTAATTTTTTCATCCAAAATCCCAAAGATTAGTGTCTGTTGGGAATTTGGAAATCTTACTCTGTTCTCACAGTAAGTTGAATGAAGGAGTGCCTTTAAACTCAGCAGATAGAGTGAGCAATTGAACCTCTAGGGTGCAGTTTGAGTAATCCAAACATTAACAAGTCCACTCAATACAAATTAATGCTTTTAACTCTAGAGATACCAATATGGAGGAACTGAGGTACTATTCTAAACTGTGAGGATAAAATAAAACTAGCTGAAGGGTCTAGGGTTGAAATATGAAGGCGTTTGCTGAGAACGTTAGACACAGTGGGACAGATTGTAACCCCATGCAGTAAATAGGTTGTTTTCTAAGGCTGATGTGAGTTGCCATGAAGAACACTCCTTGACCCCAAAGAGGTTCAAGCTATACCACATGCTTCTTTTATGAGGACAGGAACTCTTTATGCTATTGATGCCTTGGCAAACATTCCTTTGCAGGCCCTGTTCTCCTAGATGAGGCTGGACTGTTGTGACATTATGTGACTGGCTGAATACAGGGCAGCTTTATAAGCCTGCATTTAGTAGCTGAAGAGTTATTTTAAGACTGAAAGCCCTGGGTAATAAGAGGAAGTTTTCAGCTGTATGGACATCCTTTAATTCTCCACCCAAGTTGTGTTTTACTTGGTTACATGATCAACAAGTCATCAGGCTTGAATGGGAGTCTATGAGAAGACTTAAGAGAAAGGCTATCTTTCCAGATGATCTTTCCAGATAATCCACTTTTACCATTTTGTGCAGTAGTATAAAGATGAAAGTGAAGCCTTTCCATGTTGTGGCCGGGGGTCTGGAGTTGGAATGAGGGGACCCGAGCTCAAGCCTTGGTTCTGTGTGCCTCTGGGTAGATCACTTGTTCTCTCTGACTTTGAAGGTCTGTTCGTAAAGGAAGAGACTGAGCAGGATAATCTTTTGGATTGACTTTAGCCTTAAAGAAGTTTCATTTTCACTGCCGCTGCCTTGGTTCAGGTCATTTACTCCAACTTGACTATTCCAGTTATCTCCTGGTTTCCAGTCTCACGTTTCTCTACCTCTTCTTTCACATTCCTGTTAGATGTCTCTCTATAATACAAATACAATTATTTTACTATTCTGTTTACAACTTCTCAGTGCTTTCCAACTTCCTGTAAAACAAAGTAAATTAATTTTGTGCAGCATCTAAAACTCTTTATGATTTGGGTCTATTTGTATCTCCAGCCTCATTGCTCTTTATCTCTCACAATATATCTGTAATTACACCTTACCTATCTACACCAAATAGGAAAATATGTGAAATGGACTGATTTTGATCTGGGCCTACTCTTAGTTTTGACTAGTATACTAGTTATTACTGAAAGAAATCCCATCTCACCATTTGCACCTAGCATTCTCCCTTTCATTCTACAAATAGAAGTGAAATGTTTTTGAGTTCCCTCCCACAAAAAAAGTTGATCATCTCTGACTTTATGCCAACATTGTATCTAGCACATACTTCTATGTGTTTGTATTTATCATATTGTGTTAAAATTCTTTGTGCACAATTTTTTTCTTACAATCATTAAATCTTATTTTTGTATATTCAGTTTTTTTCTATATCTAGCTATTGCTGCCTAGTAAGTCCTTGATACATGTTGACTTGATGGAATTAGCATTAATAGATGTCAGCTTCTTAAAGGCAGGGGTCTTGATTATTTTCTTCACTATTGTATGCTCAGTACTCAATATCTGAAAAAAATAGATGCTCATTGTGCATCTGTTAAATGAATGATAAGTAGATTAATAAATGTATTAGTAGTTTTTGGTTTAAAGATATAAACCCAAGTTCATTTCAGCTGTAGTTAATATGAAAATTTTTAATAGATTATGTTAATATGTTTTAAAAGATAGTATTAGTTTACTTGAAAGAGGGGAAAGTTAAAACCTTAAGTTCTCCCCTGAAGTCATTCACACTTCAAAAATGGGCTTCAAAACTGGTTCTTTCATGCCTCTCAGTATGTGCTACATTCAAGATCAGAAAGGTTTTAACCCTTGTTACACCATGTATATGCTTTATTATCTGTTCCTTGTGCTGCCACTTACAACTTGTGTAATCTTGATCAGTCTCCTCATTTCAAAACTGGAGATGTTATCTTTTATTAACTCTATAGGGATGATGTAAAGCCAGTCTGTAAGAAAGTGGTTTGTTATCCATAAAGTGCCATACAAAGGAAAGAAGTTATTATTCTATCCATACATTTCCCTAATTCTAAAGTTATTCTTTATGTTTAAACCAAGTCCTGTTTCCTAAACTTTAATGCCGTTCTAAGAAGTTCCTGTCTTGTGGATGTGAAGATTAACCGTTTGCCTCCATTAGGGGAAGGAGTGTATATTCTAGTTAAGGAGAGTGATTCAGTATTTCCAGTTTTCTCTTCGTCACGTGTATTAGTCAGCTTGGGCTGCCATAACAAAATACCATAGACTAGGTAGCTTAAACAACAGAAATTTATTTCTCACAGTTCTAAAGAACGAGACTTCCAAGATTAAGGTGCTGACTGATTCAGGTTTTGGCAAGGTCTCTTTTCCTGGCTTGTAGACAGGCACCTTGTCACTGTGTCTTCATATGACAGAAGACAGAGTGAGCTTTCTGTTGTCTCCTCTTATAAGAATACCAGTCCGACTGGATCAGGACACTACCCTTATGACCTCATTTTATACTTCTCTAAAGATGCTATCTCCAAATATTATTATTTTGGGGGTTAGGGCTTTAACATACAAACCAAGGGAGATGCAGTTCACCCCCAAACAATGACCATGGTACTTTTTTCATGTTGTGTCACTAGATTTTCAGTGGATACCTATGCATCATCCTGGTTATATGTGTTTTAGTTAACTGGCAGTATATATTACATTATATTAGTTATTATTTTACTTCTGTATTTAATTTTATCTCTTAGACTTGGAAACCCCAGTATTCCCATCCCAAAGCCTCCATTGACGATGATTAAAGTTTAATCATGATTTTTTTTGGCAAAGAAGAGAAAATTCTCCTCTATATTTTTGTTAATGTTATGAATTAGCAGGAGATATTCAGAAATAGAGTTGCCTACATGTTGTTTGAAAATTGTTTACAGCAAATAATGAACAAAGCAAATCAGATTGCCAAAGGCCTAGCTGTTGAGAAAGTGTAGCACATTATTAATTAAAATACAAGTCAGCTTTTCCAGCACTTGTAGCCCGTGGGTATCGAATGTACTTCACTTGATTGAATCAGGTAGTGGCAGCACAGGCATTTTTTATTCTGTGCTGGAAGGGATAACAAAAATGTAAAGCTGTTTTCTGCTACTTCATTTGAAAAATATTATTTTGGAATGAAGGCCTACCAGCTGCAGCAGACAGGCAGAAATAATATAAAATCTACATTATAACCTTGCACTGTGATTTTAAACAACGGGTCTACAACCTCAGACGCTCTCATGGCATTGTATTATAGGCAGACCTTTGTCTATGGCCAAGGAAACAGTTTCCATGGAGATACAAGGAGGCATTTGACAATGGTCACTGTTTTGGTGAGGAAAATTAAGCCAAGCAGGAGACCAGTTTACAGTTATAAGATTTTTTTTTTTCTGTACAGGAGGAGGGGAAGAAAGAGTTAAGAAGTAGCACAGAAGAAAAACATTATCTGCCTTTTGAGTATTCTTTTTTAACATGCTTAAGTCAGTAAGATTTTGGGAAACTACAAACTATGTTTCCAGTTTCAACACTGATGGGAATTCTCAGGTGAAATTAAAAAAGTAGTAAAGAGTCTGTGATCTTCTATAATATACTTAAATATTTAGCTCACCCCCAGGATAAGTCAAGGAAAGAAATAATGCTGAGTTTTTTTTTTTTAATTCAAACATTATTAACCATTAAAGTAAGAGCTGGTACTTTTTCATTCTGCCTTGTTCCAAGCTCTTTATGGACAGATACCACTTTTTATTCATCCCCACATTTCGTTTATTCCAACATCTGGGAAAATAATTGAAACAGGTTTTCCATAAACGTTTGTTGAATGCCATGAACATGTGAAACCATGATGCTCCATAGGACAATAAACACAGCAATTTGAATGGACTTTGGATGCTACCTAGAGACAGCTAGTTCTGTTCAGATCAGAGGCTCCTCTAGGTTCAATTTAGACGAATTTGAGATATTCATTAACACTTTCAGGCTACTAATGTTTAACAGATCATTTAAAAATTTTAGAACAGTTTATAAAATGCCTAGTGAAGAAACAGGCTTTGTCACAATGGGCAGATACATACTGCTGACAAAAAAGTAAAACCGAGTGAGTCAAATGTGTTATTGACCTGTGGGATCTTGGTCTCATTCCCACTGTTAGTGTTATTTCTGGGTGGAATTAGTCACCCCTGGCCAGTGGATTAAACTTCTTCCTCCCTTATTTCACTTGTAGGTTTGAAATCTTTATACCAATGGATCAGATTAATCTTTATCTCTTGCAAGCAGATGTCCTGGATTTTAAATTAGTGTATTCCTGCAGCTCTCAAGTTAAGGCATTCAGTGAAGCAAATTGCATAGCAATCAAGAGTCACTCAATTCTGTTCCCTGTTTTAGTCCAGGGCTGCCCTATTCTAATTTGTGATCATTATTTGAGATGTAGTTTTCATCCTGAGAGTTTATAGTTAAACTTATCATTTAGAAAGCTTTACCTGAGTAAGAAAGCTCTTCACAGACCTGTGTTCATGATGGCCTGACATGGTCCTTTGGCCTTCGAGAGGTGTCAGCTATGTGTCATGCAACCATAGCTGGAAGGGGCTGGCTTCTGTCTCAGTTCCAGAGGAAGCCTCCTGTCTAGTCTACTAGAAGGATTGTTTCACAATGGCAAATTACATGTCTCCTTCCTCCCTCTCTTTTTCTCCTTTATAAAAAAAAATTTTAAGTAAAAATATTTAAATTACCCATATCACCATTGAGAAATAACCACTGTTAGTATTTTTATGGATTAACATCCTGACATTCTCTTATGAAAATGTTTTACCAAAAAGAAAAAGTTATTTTCTTAGAATATATTCCAAGTAGTAGAATGTTGAGTCAAAGGAGTGTGTGTGTATGCATATACTTTTTAAAGGTTCTTACATATTTTCCCCTTCTTATAAAATATGTGCTGAATCTGCCTCTTTTCCCCCTTTGTTTTGTCCTGTTCTCACATTCCTTCTTTCTAGTGCTCAGTATGAGGTCATTATATGTTTGTTTCAGTCATTTTTAAGCCACTGCCTTGTCGACATTCCCTCTAGAACTTCCCTTCTCTGTCTGCTTTATGTACAGAGTGGTTTTCTTCCTTCCAAATCCCTATTGTGCCAAAAGAATTTGCCGTAGGAATTAAGAGCACATATACAAGATTATAAATTGGCCATTGATTTATGAGTGGTCACATGTTGTTTTCTCCCTTCTCCCAGGCTTTTTAAGCTGTTTGCATGGCCTTGAGACAACAGACAGTTCTCAAAGCCATCTTGGCCTTTCTTGTTTTTTACTTCCTCTCTCATGGGAATGTAAATCTTCATTGCTATAGAGCAACTGATTGTGACCTTATGTGTTAGCAGTTCTGTTCCCTGAAAACTAAAAATAGGTCTTAATCTTCTTAACATGTGAGGATCCAAAAGGGGCCCTTTGATTAATAGCTGCCTATATGTACTGGCATCTGTGTCCTCTTTCCAGGGCACTGGGGGTGGGGGAAAGGGTGCTGGCGAAGGGGGAGGCAGAGCTGCAGTGTTGCCATTTGTTATGGATGACTTGTCCTGTGCCCAGAGTCCAGTTCTTCCCTGATTTCTGTGCTCCTGAGGAGGCCACTTTGTAGGCAAACACTGAAAAACATACCACCAAACAGAGGCTGCATATTTTCCTGTGATTTTGAAACTTAATTCAATTTTTTTATTTTATGTATCAGTTTTCAAAAATTAATACAGTCACATTTCACTGCATAACAGAATTCTGGAGAACCTAGTACTTCAGTAATTAAATAAATAACCCCCTCCCACCCCCACTCCCCCCTAAAAAAGACTTAGGCTTCAAGGTTCAAATTATAATCCTTTTTTTTTAATCACTGGTTGCCTTTGCAGGGGTGAACGAGATTCCAATTGCTGGTAGTTCTGATGGGCTCAACGCTGCCCATATTTGAAATCCACATTCAAGTACATATTGGGTCAAACCCTAAACAGATGTAGGTACACAGCCAAGTTATTGGATTTCTTGATGATGAATAGAAAGCAGACAATGCATCTGTCTGGTTGCAGAAAGGATTTGCATAAAAATGAACGAACAGTACACATGCGTATGTTAAGTGTTGATTAATAAGATCACCTATATATGTGCAAAAAACATCACAGAATACAGTTTTTCTAAATGAAACCATATGAGACATTGTAAAAACACACACACATTTGCCAACAATTAGGAAATATGTAGATGGCTGGGGCCATGTTAGAATGATTTGATCCTGGCACATTTATCCTCTGAAGAAGTGGAACAGTCTACTATGCCAATCAATTAGATATTAGATTAGTGAGGGAACTAATTACAAAATGATCTTTGCCATTTGATCTTCTGTGCTTAAGGTGGAAGGAAGGGTTAAAGATTAGGAAACAAACCACCCACAGAGACATGAGCTATCTATCCAAAGAGCAACACTGTTTTATTAAATGTAAAGTCTCTAACGTGGGAAATACGGCTGTTATTAACTGCTTTGGAGAATTCAGATTCTCAAATCAACTGACTTGAAGAGGAGCTTCCCACTGAGAATAAGTATGGTATAATGATAAATGAAAAAAAATTACCCTAGTTTTGTTCTTTTTTTTTTTTTTTTTGAACATACCTTGTTTGTTTCTGAAGTCGCTCTTGCATAGCTTTCTCTACCTGGAACAGCCCCTTCCGTATCCCATAAGCCACAAAACTGTTTTAACACTTTCCCAAGAAATTCTCTTTGTTTTAATTCATCAGTTTTCTAGAACATCTTTGTAGTGATACTCTGATTCTGGTTGAAAATGCATCGAAACAATTGATTTTATGCTTTGAACCTCCTTTTTAATGTGAATATATATACAATCATTACATCAAGTGTAAGAGATAATTATCATTATATGCAAGCATCATCGCCATAACCATAAGCAAACACCGAGAGTAGGTTTCTTTTTCTAGGCTTTTTTTTTTAGAGAGAGCTAATGTAAGATACATGATTTACAGTTTAGAGTGTAAATGGCAGCTCCACCATAGTGATCCCAAATACTACCTAAGACCCACCAACCCAGACGGCATTATTTCTGTTACTTCTCTTCTCTGGTATGGACTAGCCCTCACCAGATACAGTCAGAAAACTCTCAGAGCACTTTCTTGTCACAAAGTACCAGTCAGATTTGCACGTATTTTATAAGTACAGGTGTACTCCTTGCAGTGGGAACATTCTGCCTCTGCTACCTGAAGGTGTTTTCCCAGAATTAGTTGCTGCTCCTTTGCTGCCAACTCCAGTGGCCAAGGCCAGAGAATGTGATCAGTCAATTCTCAGCCTCTCAGCGGTACCCACTGAGACTAAACTGCATCTGTTCCTTTCTACTGTTGGGTCCAGGGCCCAGTGATGGAACTACTTGGAGTTGGACTTAGTTGCTTCAGGTGGATCTCCGTGTTGTTCTTGCCTCCAAGTCAGAGGGTTTGGGAAAGCAAGTCATATGTAGAAAGACTGAAAAATCCCTCCATGTTTTTGTCGTCACTGCTAGCACGGAGGGCACATTTCTTCTTTTTCTTCCTGGGTGGGTTGTCTGATTACCACTGCAGATCTGTCGTCTGCTCTTCTCTGCCATGTTCTACACCCTAAAATGCTGGTATCTATGGATCTCAGGCACACGCTGCTTTGCTTTTTGCCTTCTGGTTGGTTTGGGTAATAGGAGGCATTGGTGGGAGATAGGGAATGTGGGACAAGAGGAAGGTCAGAGTATTTATTCCTTCTCACCCTCATTCTGGGATGTGGCTTTACTATTGGCTGCATTCTACTACATAGGATCAGTGTTCTTTTTGGTGGCTCCTCTCTCACAATTAATAGCTTTCAGTGGTTTGGGGGAATACTGTATCCTACCTTTGACTCGTCAGACCTAACTATTGCTAGTTTCTGGGTACTGCACCATTCCTTGTTAGTCCCCCTAACCCTGCCCACATCTTTGTAAATAGTTTCTTTATTAAACTCTTTTTAATTACCTCCTTTGAATCTGACATTCATTTGCTGCCAGGATCCTGACTGATAACTGTCTAAACACTTAGACTAAGAATCTGTCTTCCATTATAGCAAAAATCTGCAATGTAAGGGCCAGGCACCTAGTATCCTTATGTTTTCATGAGAGTTTATCTCAGGACTTTATGGTTTCTTCTGTATTTTGTGGATTTCCTGGGCCACTCTGACCATTCAAATTTTTTAATAAATTGGAATCTTATTCAAGTGGTTTGGTGAGGAAGAATCTGCCTCTATCCTTAACTTCTCAGTTGACCTCTGTGTTTCTTATACAGATTGGCCCACCCTTTCCAACAACTTTTAAGCTATATCAGTTAGTTAGTAGATTAAAAATAGATATTAGCTATCAAGGAAATGCAAGTCAAAATCAAGGTGAGATACCACTTCACAACCACTAGGATAACTATAATCAATAAGACAGATAAACACTATTGGCAAGGAGGTGGAGAATTAGAAATATGTCCACTCCCACTGAGAACATAAAGTGGTACAGACACTTTAGAAAATAGTCTGCAGTCCCTCAAAAGGTTAAACATAGATGTACTGTATGACCCAGCAAGTGATTCCTCTTCTCTCTGTGTATCCAAAAGAAATGAAAACCTATGTCCACACAAAAACTTGTACACAAATATTCATATCACCATTATTCACAATAGCCAAAAAGTGGAAACTCATTCCAAATTTCCATCAGCTGATGAGCAGATAAATAAAATATGGTACATCCATACAGTGGAATTTTATTTGACATAAAAAGAAACAAACTACTGACACATGCTACAGCATAGGAACTTTGAAAACATGCTAAGTGAAAGAGGCCAGTCACAAAAGGCCACATTTGTTTGATTCCACTTACATGAAATGTGAATAGTAAGTGAATCTCTAGAGGCAGAACATAGATGAGTGGTTACTTATGGCAGGTGTGGAAGGGGTTGAGGGAAAATGAATCACTGCTATGGGTATCATGGTTCTTTCTGGGGAGATGAAATATTTAAAAATTGGTGGTGGTAATGACTGTACAGCACTGAGAACCTATACAAACTATTGAATGACATACCTTAAAAGGGAGAATTTTAAGGTATGTGAATTATATCTCAATTATAAAAACAGATAGATGAATAGAAGAAAATTAGACACCCTCTGATCAGTACCTTCCTACATATATAACTGGTAAAGAGGAGGATTTATGAACCTAAAAAGAATTTTTAAAAAATAAAAATGATATGTATTTCTAAAAGTTATGAAAAGCTAAACTAATAGACTACATGCCATGATGTAAATATAATCTATCCAGATCTTTCACTTCTTACATTGAAAAGCGTTAGGTTCTTTGTATTATTTCACATTTTCTATCAAATGCAAGGGTGAAAAGCAGGAAAAAATTTGACACAAGAATGCTAAACAACTTCTGCAGTAATTTCATTCTTACTCAAAATAAAATTAGTATTTACAACACAAGAGTTTTCCAGATGGCCATGCAAATGAAGGCTCAGGAATACGCCACATACCATATTATTGATGTTTAGTATTTATTGAGCACTCACAGCATGCAAGGTGCTGAAAAAATAAACTACATCCCCAGTTATGCAAATTATAGCCTAAAGAGCATATAAAGTCATATTACCTACCTGTCTTCAATGGATTAATAATGCATGCAATATTCCAAAGGTCAGGGCTCAATCATATTAATATTGGTGCTGGGAATATATCTTGTTCAAATTAACCTGTTTTCTTTATTCCATCTCTTTTTCAGGATTTTTTCTGATATATTTTTAATATTTTAATACCACAATATAATCCCTGATATTAAAATTCCACCAACAGACATTTTTTGCAACATAAGGCATTATATATGACTAAGATTTTCTTAGAATTTAATTTCTGTCCTTTGTAATGATGCTTCTAAATCTGTATCATTGACCTCAACTTTCCCTTGCAAAACGGCAAGTCACCTAAGTTAATAGTAAAATACCTCAAATGCAGTATTGCTAATTGACAGAGCAGCAATTTTAAAATTTAATACCCAAAGTCTTTTAACTACATGGAGAGGCTGAAAATTATTTACTAAATTGACATACATTCCATTTTCATTTCTTAGCCCCAGGCTGACTTAAAAAACTGACAGGAAACTTGTAAAAGGTGCATTAGGAAGGATGTATCTTCACAGGTTTCTACAACATTATTCATTATAACAAGGGAAGACAATTACTTGCTTTTACGCCCATAACATACCTAAGCTGCCACGTACTGGAATTGTCTACATGGGAGCATATCTCTTGAAATTTGAAGCTTCCTTATGGGATACTGTGATAAATGCTTATGGAGGTGAAGTAAATTTTAGTCTGGGTTGATTATACAATAGGGATAAATAGAAAAAAGAAAAGTTCCAAAATTAATTAAAAGATCAGCAGAGAAGATAAACCCAGATGCTGTAGCTTGCCTCTTTGTATGAGGTTATGCCTCCCCTATATTCTTACACCATATTTTCAAACCTGACATTACAAAGGATAAATCCACTTATCTTCTTTAAGTTTTTAGCTTAACATTAAGTGATTTCTAATAGTAATGATTATTTTAACCTACGCCATCTTTTCAGTATATTCCTTTTGAATTTTTCTGGTAGCAGGAGGCAGGGACTCCATATTACGATTTTTTCATCATAATTTTATTATGATTGCTACTGTTAAAAATATGCATTCTTCTAATTCCATAATCCTCTATTTTACTCATTAGAGAGAATGATGGCCTAAGACAGCTACTGTTGTGGTGACATGCTGACAAGTGGTGACAGTAATAGACAATTTACAGCAAAATTTGAATATCATTGGCTTCTGGGCATATATTTATTCTATATTCTACATAAGCTTGTCATATATCTTAGTATATGAAAACTATGTGGTAAGGGCCTTACATTTTATTTTTCCAAATCTGAAACAAGAGCAACAAAATATCAAGTGCTGAAGTATCAGTGAATCAAATTGGCAACTCCCTTACATGAAGAGAAAGAAAAAAGGCTTCTTAACTTTTAGATTGTTCCTCCCTAAGATCTCTGGTCCTCCAATGGTATTTAATTACTTAGGATGGCAAACTATATCTCAAAAGTGGCTCACTTTTCTTAATTTAACATAGTGATGATGAAAGAGTATCCTTATTACACAAAAGGCACATGGAGAAACTTTAGGTATAAATTGAAAATAATCTGAATAATGTTTGTACTCTGGATTTTTCAGTTGCCATTTTTATATCACTCCAGTGAAAAATTTTTTTGGAGAGATTTAGAGAATGCTTAAAGAAATGCTGAGTACCCAGAGTCCAGCTTCTGGAACTTTCGTTGTTTATGACATCCTGTTGCCTCTTCTTCATCACCCACTTGTTCCTGGATCACCTCTGTGAGGGAGGATTGCACAAATGGAATTGAAACCATCCTCTGATATCAAGTGGGTTCATGGTATTCGGAACATGAAAAAAAAATTAAAGAAAAATATACAAAGAAGAAGGAGGAGAGGCTGCCACAGCCACCTGGTCTCTCTTTGCAGCTCTGTGGAAAAAAAATCTTAGATCGTAATTCTCATTAAAATATGGTATTGAGTCAGAGACAAAGATCCTCCATTGCATATATGCCCCACATGCAGCTAGAGCTTACTTTGCACTTCTCCTTCCATATTCTCTTTCACCCGTGTCAGCTTCTCCATTCTACCACTTCTCCATTCTACCACTCTCATTCTACCACTGTTGTCTCTTTTCAGTCTCTTTCCAACTAAGTAACTCACTCCTTGTAGTGTCACCTGTCTTACTTGAGGTCTCATCAGATTTTATTTGCTAATCAGGCACAGCTGAAGTGTCACTTTCTCCATGAACCTTTCCTTGTATACTCTCGTCTTCACTGACCTCCCTCATTTCTGAAGTCCTACAGCATTGAAGTATAAAAAGCTTATAGATTATCTACAAAAATGTAGGAAATAGTTTCACATTGTTTTAGACCACCTTCAGCCTCTTGAGCATTACTATTGATTTTCTAAACTACATGCAGTTTTCTGAGATCGGGGGCCCAACTGTTATTTGAGTACACAGTAGACAATACATAAATGTTGATTAATTGTTGATCAGTGAGCTTATTCTTGGCTTCCTTCACTGTGGATGTCTTTGTTAACAACAAAAAACCCCAACATATGAGACTTCATGAATAATCTATTGCACACCATCACTTATCCTGTTAATGTAGGAAAATGAAATAGATTAGAAGACCATTGTTACCGTCCTCAATTCATTTTGTACGTGGAAACAAGGAAGGGAAGAACAATGCAAAACAGTGTAACCTGGGGTTAGAGTGAGGGTTTTGAAGGTCAGCCTGCTCCTCGTCCTCTAAATAAATATTTTGTGCAGAACTCTGAAGGGGTATATATTTTTTCCTATACTTCAGTGAGTAAGAGGATGGACAAGGACTTTCACTAGCAACTATGCATAATCTTTTTTTTTTCAGTCCAACATGGATTAAGATGAAGCAGTAACTCTTCTCTAAAGTGAGTCTGTGACCTATGTGGGGGCTGCCATCATATTTATACGAAGGAACTATATGTTTCTCTTCTCTTCCAAATGTAAATATTCATGAGGAAATGATAAAAATAAAGATTTTGTTCTTTCTGTAGCAATGAGGTGGGGGCAGAGGTCAAAGTTGGGAAAAGAGTAGAAGTTCCTGATAACATCATCATCCCCAAATTCTGCTTCTGTATGAAAAAAGTTATTCTGAGGGGGTGTTATTAACAAAGAAAATGAGAGGTTATTTCCAGAGAGCCTAGTAAAACAGGTGGATAGATTATGATAACCATGTAATCCACCTACTAGCGTAGCACAAGTAGAAACTTTCTGTTGCAGCTCAAGAATATAAATAGAAGTAAATGGTGGCATTATTACATGAATAAATGAGTTAGTCAATCAATCACTGACAAAGCATACTCTGTAATCAAAAGATTTTTCATGTTAAGATTAATTTCATGTAATACAAGTCTAAATATTACATAAACCCCTCTGACATTGAGTTATACTTCATAAGACAAAAAGGGCATTTTGAACAGCCAAAGAATGGCAGACAGTCAGGAACAATTCTTTTGGATTTCAGGATCTGGGTGGCCACTAACCAAAATCTGGGGATGCTTTGATATTCAGAGTATAGACTTACACTGTCTAATATGGCCACCCCTAGCCACAGGTGGTTTCTTTAACAATGCCAGCAGAGACAGAAATGAAGGACAGGAGCAGACTCCCTAAAACTAAAACTGTCAGCATGCTGTGAACATGAAATATACACCCGTAATCTGAGTCTAGTTCAGCCGTGGAAGCATTGACTACTGAACGGTCTCTTGGACATATAAATGATAATAGCACATATTGAATGTGTATGTATTATTGCAAGACTTTCACATTCCACTGGAAAGCCATTCATCCTGAGCACAACATTGACACAAAGAGCCACCAACGAAGAGCACATGTTTCAAGGCAGTTTATCACACTCACCTCTTGGCAGGCATGCCCAAACCAGCCTCTCTAACTAAACAGTAAAATCTTCTTCTAGCAAAGTGAGGATAACTGATACAAGGGCCACTTTAAACTCAAAGAGGTGTTGTATGATAAATTAAGCAAGAATGGAGGAATCCAGAAAAAATAGCTCTTTGATTTTACCTTGATGTTAAGAGGTGATTTCCTATAAAAAAACAACAAAACAAAACAAAAAAACATTGATCGGCCTATTACTATTACCCATCCAGTGAATGCTGAAAGGCAGCTGCAGTCCTTTTCAGGTGGGAACACTCTCACAAGGTACTTGCTGAGAATTCTTCAACACAAAAATTATTCTGATGGTTTCTTAATCCATCTGTCAAGTGAAATTTTAGGAAAAGGATAAACTCCCTAGAGATTCAAAGTGTTTCAGTAGAAGAACTTAGTCTTACACTTCCGTGAAAGTGGATTTACTCTCAGGGAGAATCTTGGTAAATACCCACAGTCATATTTTATTACTAGATGTGCAGCTTTACTTTCTCTTATGAAGGCAAGGCCATAAAATTCCTCAAACACAGTGTCCCTTTACATGGACAGGTTTTCAAAAGTTTAAGAAATCCTAGGTATGGAAAATATGAGAGGGCAAGTCTTTATTTGTTCTTTATTCCCCACCTATGTGCAGAATAGTGAACAAATAAGTATTATTAATAATTCTTTGGCTGGCCATGTGAAACTATAAATTCTGCACTTCATGGTGAACAAGAGAAGGCATTTTTATAGAGAAAAGGACACAATCCACCATTCTTGGAGGCATTTACAAATAAATTGTTTTCAAGATGGAGGGTCCCCTAACTGCCATTGTTTTAACTCTCCACCTGGGGACTCTGAGATGGTGCCTGAACTAAACTTCTTTATGACTTTTTTCTGTTTTATTTCCACTTCAGATTCATCCAAACAATCACCAGGAAGGCAGTTTACCTTCTCTTTCATTTTATAAGCCTTTCATAAAATCAGAGAATGTTACAGCTAATAGGATTTTAGCATCCATCTAATCTTAACCCCCTTTTTTATGAGTAAGCAAACTTTAAGGAAGAATGAAAACTCAACATCTGTCAGCTGGAGAAAGAATGTGTAACCTGGAATCTGATTCTGAATTCTCAGTCAGCGCTATTTGACTTCTTCAAACCACATTCATTGAGTCCACAAATCTGGAGATTCACCATAAGGCTCTTACTATGAGACACCAAGTGTTACATTTATAGGTCATTACACATCCCAACATGTGGAGCATGATTCAGCCTTAATATATTCAATTTTTTTCAATAATTGAGGATTTATTTTAATGTGGACTTCTATAATTCTAAAAAAATTATTGCTAAGAGTGGTTTTCAATACTTGTATATGGAAGGGATGTGGTAGAAGTCTTTGTGGCAGCTAAACAGATTTTGGGGTTACAAGCCTTACAGTCTAAGGGATCCCCAAAGCCTGGGTTAGCTTGCTTTTATTTGCATTCTCCTGTGAAGTGGATGCCTTCCCTTGGGAGCAAGTAACTCTGTAATGCCCAGATGGAAGGTCTGAATTGTGTCTATTAGCAAGTGCAAAGATCACAAAGATTCCTTCTCATTATGGTGGGATGAAGAGATAATGCTTAGAGGCTTGTGTGTTCTTGGTGTGAACAAAGTTAGAAAGGGAAACAATTTTCCTATTATTTTTAATAATGTGACCAATATGGTTTGTTTTTCTCTTACTTAAAACATAGTCTGTTCAAAAGAGTACAAACTTATAAACCTCTTATTAAAGGCTTTCAAATTATCTGCATTTAGCAGATTAAAAAATGGAGGCTCAAAAATTAGATAATTGCTCACCATTGAAAATAAAACAGATAAAAAGGGGAAAAACAGATCTTATATTCTGATGCTTGTATCTTTGCAGTTCTGTAAAATAGGATCATTCTTGAATCATCTCTCTCACAATGCATATGCATAATTAGTCATGAAATAATGTGATTTTATGTTAGTATCTTTCTAAGTATGGTATCTTCTGCTTTCCACTGTTCCTGTGTTCAGTGCCCCATCGCCATTGGCCTGAATGATTACAGTTATCACTTCACTGGTCTACCTTTCTCTTTCAGTTCATCTTGGTGTCAGTGTTACCTTCTGAAAAACAAACAAGCAAGCAGACAAACAAAGCAAAACAAATTAGACCTGTCATGCCTGTCCTCTGTGGGCTGTCTGTTTCATATGCATGTCCCCATTTTTATCACATGCCATTCCCCTCCCCTCACCCCCATAAACCTTGAGCTTCCCCCACAGGCACATTCGTACCACTCTGTAAACACAGGGATCCCTTTCAGAACTCCTTCCGCTGTTGGTTTCTTGTTCCTAGAATTTCCTTTTGAGGTCTTTCTCTCTGCCTTCAATTTCATCATTTTGGACCCAGTTCAAATATCAAGACACCTTCAGTAGTCATTTCCATCTCTCCAGTCAGAGGTAGCCAATCTCTCTCTTTAGATTTCAGGGTTACTTTCTACACCTGCAAAAGACCATTTGCCCTGTTTTAATTATCTGTTTAATTGTAAACCCCTTCTGGTAAACTCTTTGACAATGGCTTTCGGACTTTTTAATGCAACTACCATTACAAATACACTTTTGCACCATGATCCCACACATACACACACATGCACACACTCACATAGATACAGGCTGAACCACAACTTTTGTGAAAGAATGTATTTCCTTACTCTGGGCATTGCCCTTTGATATTTTCTACTCTGATTTTATTTGCTTTAAAATATATTGATTTCACAACTCAGCAATGGGCTAACAACTCTCAATTTGAAAAAAACTTTGCTAGATGACAAAGAACTGCCTCTCACCCATTCTAGCATCCCCAATTGTTAAATGAATGACTAAGCAAAGATAATACTTCTGAAAATGTTTTTCAAATGTTTTCTTTTTCTCAGCCATAATACATTCTATTGTATTTCTCCTCTATCTGAGCTTACCTTTGAGCCCTGTTTTTTCTGGTGCTTGAGGAGAGGCAAGAGAATAAAGTAGATGTGGCTCATATTTGCTACTTGGAGGCTCAGTTAGAGAGGCATGAAGCAGATGTGCAGAGGGGCTAAAACTAGTCTAAATGAGCTTTGAATTTATGTAGCCCATTTAATTGATTATCGTTCTTTTCAATGGGCAGCAAAACTAGGAATTGTGATTACAAGTATTTCCTGTTCAAATTATTTTAATAAGTTGATTTTGAACCTCAAGATGATCCTATTCAAACCAAAATATCTTGGAAAATAAAAGAATAATATCTGTCAAAAGTGGTTAAGGCTGGTTCTCCAGTTTACCTATATTTTTACATTTAGTTTGCTTCCTGGTTTTAGTTTTTGACTTTTAGTGTTTGACAGACTATAAATTTTATATTATAAATTTTATGGTCACAATCCAGACCTTGGGTTTTAACAGATATTAATAATCATACTAGAAACATTTTTCTTGGTCCAATGGCAACCTTGTCAGTTTGTAACCAGGAGTAAATAGAACATTCAGTTCAGTCCATGTGCTCATTTTGAAGCTTAGAATAAATCAGCCTTTTTCTTGCTGCTGAGTGGAAGTGGAAAACTTGCAAAAAGTCAGTTATAACTAACTTATGGATTCAGCTATCAATTTATTGATTTTTAATGATGGTTTCTATAGAATTATCTTTAGATACTAATGAAAAGTATTTCTTTGTGCATTTTAGGTAATGGGTTGAAACTGTAATCAACAGGTTCTTAAACTGTCACTTGTGATTAACAATTTCATTCAGAGATTTCTATGATTTGAGACACTCCCAATAACATACCTTCTGTCTGTTAGAGGATGGGGAATAGAACTGGATACTAAGCTGGTTCAAAATGATCAGAATTAACTATACAGCGTCAGTGAAATGCATAATATTAATTCTAGGAGTTGTAGTTTTGAAATATTTTTTTTTCCATTTTTCTTCAGAATCCTTTCTCCCCTTAAAAAGAATACTGTGTGGAATCCCAATATTTTTAAAAAAGTAACATAAACAGAGCTTTAGTAAGAATCCTGAAGGGCCTACCTACTTGGCCACAGCTTTGCAGCATCTCCTAAGTTCCTGGGCCTCCACCCAACATAGCCTTCAAGCCAGTTCTACAA
Source organism: Vicugna pacos (assembly GCF_048564905.1). Lineage (NCBI taxonomy): Eukaryota > Metazoa > Chordata > Mammalia > Artiodactyla > Camelidae > Vicugna > Vicugna pacos. The sequence continues at coordinate 33,085,738 of NC_132991.1, read as the reverse complement.
CAGAGCTAGGTAAGGGGGCATCACAGAGAACTTAGCAGCTCTTTCCAGAAACACATGCTCAGCTCTCTCTCTCCTCCAGAGATTGGTGGGTTTTTTTGGTTTTTTTCTTTTTTTGTGTGACTGGTGAAGCATCCAGGCACATGGATTTGACATAGCTCCTTAGGAGACCCCCCCTTCCCCTGGATCTCTAGAACTACTTGGACCTGTTACATTTCTCCAAGTACAGGCCTTGGACCACCTGCATCAGAACTACCTGAAAATTCAAAATTTTCTGGACCCTTTTGTAGACACACTGAATCAGAATCTGTGGGGGAAATTCTGCTGCACACTTGAGTTTGAGATCCAACGATTAGGAGGAGTGTGGACAGATGCCCTTTCATAGACTTAGCAGTAGACTAAGCAATGAGTCCTTTACCAAGGGTACCAGATCAAAGCCATCGAGAGCCAAAAACGTTGACATCGGAACTTTCAGGCATACCCAGGGCTCTTGCCATTTGTCTTTTATGATTCAAAAAGCACAGGCATACTTTCTAAAAAGGTGTGGGTCTCTCTACATTTCTAGTCTTACGAGAATTGCTGGGGAATGATTGTGATGGAGAAACTATAGCACTGTGATGGCACTGCCAGGGCATATGTAGAATCAAAAACCTGGTGAAAAGGACACAAAAGGGGTTGGAAGCCCTTTTTTATTTCCTTTTCTCCTTTGGTCCTCAAATTCTACTTTCAGTCCATCTGAACTTTAGGGGAATGATCAGTCAGGAATGTATGGCCATCGACAGAAGAATGAATGTAAGGAAATACATGTTAGGGACAATTTTAGAAACAAATCATTTCTCAGATAAGTTTCATTTCTTATGCTGATATTTCAATCATGCCACTGTGTTTACATCCACAGATAAGGTTGTCATCATTATCTTGTGACAGAGGTTTATTTGACAGATTTGAAAACCAAATGTTATAGGGTGATCTTACCCAGCAATGATGGTGATGACAGCAGTGAACCACTGCAGAACCACTTTGCAGCTAAGAGCACAGACTCTGAAGCTGGGTTGCCTGGGAATTAGCTGTGTGACCCTGGGAAATTGCTTAACCTGTGTCTCAGATTTACCTGTTAAGGTGATGGTAATGAGAATAATACACTAGCTACCTGGTAGAGTTGCTAGGAAGAGTAAATTGGTTAATACTTTGAACAGTGCCTAGTCTATATAGGTGCTAAGTGTTTGTTAAATAATGAAGACTGTGTAAAAACCAGCCTTTGTGCTATGTGCTAGACACCATCCAATGCTTTGCACTCAATCTCATCAGTTAACTGTCCTCATCACATTATGTAAATTAAAACAGAGAACTTATGAAACTTACCCTGGATAAACTCAAGAAAGTTAGTGGCAAAATCCAAGTGACAGGGCATGGACATCTTTAGCTTCTTTAATAATTAATATGGTTAAAGTTCCCAGTGTTGCTGGCAGAGTTCTGACCTGACTCTTCTAGATGATGAGAAGTCATTGAGATAGGACAAGAGAAAGAGAGAGAGAAGGAACAGAAAACTGAGGAGAGTTCTAGCTTCTCCAGTCTTTCTTCCCCCTATTTCCTATTAGATATATAATCATTTCAGTATTAAATTTTCCTATCAGATTTCATTTCTTTAGAAATTATGATTTTATACATCTTCACGTGTCCATGCTTGAGTGTATTCAAGTGTGTGAGGCTAGAATTATAATTCCATTTGTCTTTGTTTGTTAGTTATCTTTGAGTGTAACAGGACTTGAGGAGGACTCTGTGTGACGTCCTTGCAGACATTCCTTCGCCGTCAGGGGAATAGTCTAAGGTGGAGCCCACGACTTCCCTGACTAGAGCCAAGGAAGAGCAGCCTTCCCAGAGGTTGGCCCGACTGAGTGCCATCTTTCTTTGAAGTTGTAGCCCCACTTCAGTATCCCCTGCCATCTAGCTGAGAGGCGGCCTCTTCAACAACCTTCTGGGAGAGGCAAGCCCGGGCTTCATTCAGAATTGTATGACATTATTTCCTCTCACCCCGCATTAGTCACAGGCTCATCCCCCTTTTTTAAAGTGGATGAACAACTCTGTTTGCATCTTCCTGAACTTCAAAAAGATCTTTGTTTACAGAGCTGTCACAGAGAGGCCAATGATCATGGGATCATTTATTTATATTATTACAGCACAATAGAAGTCACTTTGGTCCTTGAATGTGTTCCAGTGACTCATGATTTTTTCCCATGTTTTTTGACCTCTGCTCCTTTCCATATTCTCCCATCTCTGATAAATTTGCTTCAAAACCACAGAAAAACCACAGCTGTGTTTGTTGATCAGGGACTCAAAGAATGAAAGTAACTGTTTCCATGAGGAATCTTCAAAGGAGGTACAATTAGTTTCCTGTTGTCTACATATAACCAGATATTAAGGGATTTAGGAAATGAAAGTTGTCATTTCTTGTTTGGAAAGTATTTTTGCATGATAGAAAAGTTATAGAGACATCACCAAGATCAGCAGAATTGTATGTTTTGTTATTACATTGTAGCATTACAAATGAGATAATACACAAATCAGGATGAATGCATGATAGAAAGTAATAATAGAGTAAATGTATTTAATCATTTTAAGAGGCAGATGTGATTATCAGAATATAAAATATTAAATGTCGAAGTCAACAAAAATATGCAGGATTAACAAAAGAAGACAGTGATTTATGGAAGTTATGCAAAATGTTCTAGACCTCCAGAGGGTGCTATTGCATTTACACAGAAATGTATTTAATTATGTACACATTCTCCTGAAATTAAAAAAATGAGAATTTTGAGCGTCTCTAATTTGTTTCCACATAAAACAAGGAAAGAGTCAATAACCATGACAATAATTTGTCTTCTGAAAGATTAACTGGGGGTTATCTCATTTAACAAACCTGTTTTTTTTTTAACCTAAAGATCAGTTACCTAATAAAAGAATGAAAAAAATTGAATCATTTCAGGTAGTATTTACAGTAACTTTCATTTGAATAAAATGAACTTTGCATTAACCATAGACATTAAATTTTATGTTCAAAAGTACACTTAGAGATTTAAAATCCTTTTACATTTTTTGAGCATCAAGAGATAAATCACAACAAAAAAATCTTTTTTAAGGGAAAAACTGCAGATTTTGAAAATACACGTAGTCTTTACCTAAGTAAAATTATTTTGCATTGCTATACTCGAGCATTTCATACATATTCTTACAGTATGAGTGATTTTACCAAACAAGGAAAATGAACCTGAGAAGCAATGGCAAATAAAGAGTAAATTGGTTCTCTGCATTATTCTAAAGCTACGTGACAATTGTGGAGGGATATATCTTACAAGATTTTGAATTCATATGACTTGGTTGCAAATTTGTGCATTCAGCTGTAATCTGTAGATATCTGTTTCAGATAACATTAGTCCTTTTTTTTTTAAGAAAAAAGTGATTAAAATTGATTTAAGTACTCCCTTTTGAAATTCACTGACATATTTGTTTTCTTTTGAATTCTGACAGCTATTCTGAATTCTTAATCATATTTATAGGATTGTCTGAATCATAACATTATTTTTAGACTCATTAGTAACTATCAGAATTTCATACAGAAATGCCCCAAGAATGTGATAAAAATTTTGAATTGCTTCAGATCTGTAAGTTTCTTATTTATACTTTTTCTTGTTTAAAATCATCCTGGCATTGTTTTATTACCAAAAAGTGAATTATTGTCCTCCAGAGTGATAAAGTGACAAAAACAAATAGTCAGCTTTTGGTAACATTAGTTAATAGTGGCATCATTTAATGCAGGCAACAGAACAGAAAGTCACTGACTCTAAAAAGTGTCCCTGAATTGATAACACTTTTTGTCATTAAGAGAAAAATCCATTTGGGAAACATGCAGAGTAATTGATGAGTCATACTTAAATTGAAATGATTAATAGTAAATCCAAGTCAGGAAGTTAAACAACATAGTCATTGAAATGTGAGGATATTGCTAGAGTGTTTGTGGAACACATGTAAATAACAGCACAACGAGATACGCCATTTCTGTTACCATACTTCTCTTAGGAACAGAAGTAGCGTTGAATTCATTCTCTTCACATTTCCTGGAGGGAGGAGGCTACTAACATTCCCTGAGATATAAGAGAACAAAGCAACCAGGATGGGAACAAAGTGAGAGCAAAGGGAGGCAGATGGGTGGCAATTTCTCATGTTTGTGGGTGACTGTGGACACAGATGGACTTATCAGATGTTCAACTTGAGCTGATCTGGATGACCTCAAAGGGAGGTTTCGAAGAGGCTTACAAGTAGAAAGGGAAGACAAAACATAACTTTAAGACCCAGTCTCACAAAATATTCTCACTGGGGCTTGTAAGTCATGTGGTAGAGGGATCTTGAGATTCTGTTATCTGGGGGAAATATTTAAATATTTAATATCCTAGAGGATAGTTAGGAAAAAGATCCACTGGCACATTTTGGTGGCATGCTGGTGACAAAGCACTCACATGAGCTTATGAGCCTCTTACCTTTTTTTAAATATGGTCTTTCCACTGGGCCATGACAGTCCCTAACTGTAGACACCCATTTTCTACATGCAGGCTAAAAACTGTCAGCACTGCATAGTTCTTGGAGCTTTAAAACTGAAAATAACAGTTAAGAACAAAAATAACAAAGAGACATCTGTTACAATCATAACCTTGAAAAATCTCTGTTTAAGTCTCACTTTTCATAATTCCCAAACACTTAGATATAGTCTAAATGAGGTACTGTATTTTAAAGTACTCGAACTATAAAGGACTCTACCATATTAGCCTAATATAGTCTGTGGTTTTATCTCAGGGGAGATGCAGGCATCTTTTACAGCAAGAGATTCTTATTCTTTTCTTAGGAAAAGACAAATTAGAACTTGAAGAAATAGAATGGTTTATTTGACTATTTACCCTGGATTAAAATCAAGGATTAAGTGAGTCTTATCTAAGATCTCTTCATTTAGGCTGAGTGTGAATGATGAGGTATTGCTGTTCCCCCTTCACACCAGCTTTTCAACAGTATCCTGCACAGGCTGCCAAAAAAAGATGCCTGGAGGAGACATCACAACTTGTAAAGTGACCCACTGGATACATGTTATGCCACAAGCTTTGTGTGCACATGACAGTGTTACTGATAATGTTTCAGACTAGAAACCTCATACAAACCTCAAAGATCAGCGCTTATAATAAAGTCATGTGATGTTCTCCTTTTTTATGGATCCAACAGAAATGAGATGAGGACAGAGATACAATAAAAAATCAGTTGTTATCTTTAAAATATTGTTTTTGAAATGAATAAGCCATCTCCATCTGGGAAGAGACTCATCTCAAGAAAAAAAGCCTAGATTAACACCATGAGGTTGAACCCTTATGTATTTAGCATATTCGCTGTGTCTGAAGGAATATAGGAAATCTTCACGACTCTCTTTAGGTGCAGGAGAAAGGTACGCGTGTTGGCATGATGTACCATGCCAAAAAGTGAGACATTTGCAGAGGATATTTGTGAAATGATAAAGGAGAGCAGTATGGGAGAAAGTTGGTTGACTATGAGCCTGAAGGTCAAAATACTCACCAGATTTTTCACACTGTGGACTGGGGGCCAGGGACTTACCTGTGAGCTCAGTTTCATGTCTGCTAACTCGAGGCTGGACTTAGATGTAAACATGCTCAAAATTCCCATATAGCTCTTAAATGATCTAATTCTGTAATTCTGGTGTGTGTGTGTGTGTGTGTATTCTAAGATGTCATTACTGTTGGATTAGAGTTTGAAAGAAAGCAAATTTATAGTAATACAGAAAATAAAAGTTCAGTTTTATGTGGTAATCAAATAGATAAGCAAAGGATTTTTATCAAGTATGTATTTGAAATTCTGTTCTAAGGGTGAATATGTGCACACTGCAATACCTTTGCATTCTGCATTTAAATAAAAATACTTACAATTTTAGTAATTCCCATGTGCATATACTGTACAGAGGTAATTTTTTAAAAGTAAGATTCTAAACTTCTTTATTCACTCACACAAAGATGTCGCCTTTCCAACTTCATATTTGGTGGCTTTGGCCAAAGAGTTTATGTATAACTCCTTCTGCACAGATTTAAATATCTCAGGCATTCTGATCTTAAGCTAGTAACTTAAGAGCTTGGCTTTATATTTTATTGCAACAAATTCCTCCTTTTGAGCATGCTATTTTACTGAGAGAAATATATACTAAACAGTGCTTTTAAATGTACATGGAAGTTGCTAGATGAAAATGTCTGTATCTTTTCCTGTTATATCCAGTGTCTACAAATCTGAACCTACATCCATACATAGATTTATGCAATTGGATAAAAATCTTGCAGTCGTGTCTTAAATCCTATCCATTTGTGAGAATTAGCCCATTCAACTAATTCAGTGAGGTAGGGTTGTAGTAACTTCGCTAGTCCTTTATTCAAGACGTATCCACAGGGAAATCTCACAACATTTCATCAGCTTGTAAACATTAGCAGCCCACATCATCTAGACTTATTCTCCAGGCAGGTGAAACTTCCCCCTGACTATGAAAGTCCCTCTGTTTCAGGTAGAAAGAGTCAAATAGTCTTTTTTTTTTAAATCTTTTTTGGTTTATTTTTAAGCAATTTGTAGTCCCAGTATAATGAATATGAAAGGGCTGTGTCTCTCCATCTAAAACAATAGCAACTTGCTTTGCTAAATCCTCCAGTCTAGTGAGCTCAGCAACTTCTGATGCCTCAGGAAAAGCAGACTACCTGAGAGACAATGATCAGATAGGAGAATGGAAGGTTAGGGGGAAGTCACCTCACTATCTTGTTGCTAATATTCTTTGAATTCTGTCCTAAAATGATATGATTAATGTCATCTAAGCATTGTCTACATTCATTTTCTCCTTTTACTTGACTGTAACATTTCTCAATACAGTAGCTTCTCTGCCTTCTTGCTTTCTCCTCCTGTTTTTAATCCCTAAAAATCGAGTTACTGACACTTTCTAGTTTAATAGAGATCTGTTCACCAAACTAAATTATCTTTACCCAGTTCCCAATATTTGTTTTTCTTAAGCTTCAGACACTGTTGACTACCTGCTGTTTGACTTTCTCTTGATAAGACACTGATCTTCCAGGCTGTTAGTCTACATCTTTGGTCTCTCATTTTGGGTTTTCTTCTCATTTGTTCTTTTTCACACTTCTAACTAGTAGCCATCTCACCACCTTCTCAACCATCTTTTCTTTCCTATTCCTATATTTTCTCCCTTAATGATTTCACTCACTCTCATTTTAGTCATCACCACTGTGTATGATCAAAATTTTCTACGTTTAGCCCCAACCTCTCTGTCTCCAGTTTCTAATTTTCCAGTTATGTGCTGAGCATTTTGACTTGATGTTTACTGACACCTGAAACTTTAAACAAACCCAAATATGAACTGATTTACTCTACTAGACCTTTTCCTCTGCATCTCTCAACTTCTGCCAGTGGTACCACCATCTTCCAAGGGATGTGGGTTCTATGAACCGGGCATGGGCTTCTCAAGGTGTGTGACTCTCTTGAAATAAGTGCAAAATACTGTGTTTGTGTTACCATTGTATTACTTTTTCTGAGGAAAGTTTAGACATTTTACCAATTTTTCAAAGAGGCCAGATACCCAAAAAGCATAAGAACCACTGCTGCACTGCTGGATTTAACATCTGTTTTTCTATTTATATACATTAATGTTTAAGAAGCTTACAAATCCACATTTTTAGATTGCTTTTGCAATCATTTTGGTCATATTTCTTAGCCATTGTATACCAGAAAAAATTATCAGTTGGTTAGGTTTTACTCAATAATAGAGAAAAAGCAGGATCTCCTCTGTCTAGAAAGAAAATATAAATCTTAAATCATGATGTACAAAATTATGACGTTATCTCAAAATGTAAAAAATATATCAATCGTTTTATTTCTATTACCAAACATGTAATTTTGCTATCAGAAGCTGTACTTTTTATGTGTGTGGACAGCCTAGTTTCATGTCTACCTCACATCAGGAACTCATGTGTAAAACTAAAAGGTCAATTTGAAATACCTAGCTGCTTGGCGTCAGATGGCTGAGGAGGGATAATGCTCTCAATTAATTCAACTGTTATGATATCAGGGTGACTCTTCTAAGAAAATACGTCTGAGCTTAAGTTTAAATGAATCCGATTGCTTTTTGTACAAAATGACATCAAAAGCTAAATCTGTTCTCTACACACAGGCAGATTATGCTCATATTTGGTAATTTTTTCTGTTTTCTTCCTTAGGATACAATTTCATGATCAGAAAATTAACCACATTGTTGAGTTGCTTACTTTTCTTTTTACATGAGTATTTTACTTTGTGTTGATGCTCATTTTGTTTGTCACTATTAAATAAAGCTTATAAATTAGGCTTCATTACTTATAAATTAATGTATTTATATTTTCTGTGCCAGGGACTGGGTTAGGTGTCAGAACACAAAGGAGAACAGGACCCAGTTCCTGTTTTTAAGGAGCACAGGGTCTGACAAATATATGTATCCACTCTACGAAATACTGCTGTATTTATACTGGTATTATTACTACTATTCTTCATTTTTAATGATTATTATACCTAATCCCAGCAAAGGGCACATATAATATTTTTTATGATAATACAGATTACTCAAAAGGAGAAATAATATTCTCTAACATAAGCAAGATTTTCTTTATAAAGGTGGAGAAACGTCAGTTTTCTCCTTGAACTTCTACCCCCTTGTAATCAGGAACTAATTAATTAATTAGCTAATATTTCTAAAGAGCATTGAAGATGAGCAGCGTCATACAAATGCTAAGTATTTTAAAGCTATGTGTTGCCTCATATACTAGATAGGATTTCTTAAAGATTGGAAAGGACGATTTGAACAAATTACATTTAGTCTAAATGAAAAGGCTAGGCATATACTGAAGGCAGGGGGTAGGCAGAAAGAAGTAGGAGACGTTGGATGGGAAAGTGCAAATGTAATCAAGAGGAGAACGATCCTTTACATCTCTCTCCATTTATCGTTATCACAGGACAAAAGAGATGCACACATTCCTTTAAAACTGCTAAAAAAAAAAAACAACACAAACTTATTTTAAAATGGTATTGTATGGTAATTTTCCTCATACTTAGGAAATTTTTAAAACTAAGCCAGGACTTTCCAGTAAAGGAGATTATTTTATAATATTTTATAATGTTCTTGGAACTTAATTCCAAGGCCAAAACACCCAATTTGGAATCCACATAATCTAGACTTGGACTGCCTAAATTTGTGAGATAATTAACCACTTCCTAATTGTGGATCACGTAGCCTAAGACTGAACCAGTGCCTGGGAGGGTAAAGGAAAGAGGAATCAGGGCCAAGGCCCCAGCACTGATCAATGTAGAAAGCCAAGCTGTGATGTGAGCTTTCTGACCTAATCATTTCCCAATTGAGTAAATTACTCAGATAATTTATTAGACTCATACTTAGTTTTGTGATTTTTAAAGATGAGTCACAAGGGAAATTCAACTCTCCTAGGAATTACATTTGCTTCAGTTTGGTAAAGGTGGTTGTTTTGGAATGTTTCCATACTTCTCTTCCTTTTAAAGCCAGTGACACAGATGTCCCATAATGTGAGAAATGGAGGCCAATCAGAAAGCATTACTACTGTGCTGTTTCACTCTCCAGGACTATTTTCAGTGTTTACATATTACTTCCTGTGTGTTTTTTTTCTTGTGAATGTCTGAGAAACAGGCCTGACCCAGAGTTCAGTTGGCTAAGGGGGTTTGGCCTCAACTCAGCGTCAACCACTGTGGGCTTCACTAAGTGACTGCTCATAAGCAGAGGCTTTCATGTGCCATTTTCCCTCCTGTGGGGACATGAATGATGGTGTCTGAAAGTATACAACTGTCACCAACTTGAGGTGAATTAAATGGTGTCATCCAATTTTTGTTACTTCATTGTAGACACTGAGGGTTGGGTTTCTTTATAATCTTTCATGGAAATAGGAAACAGCAATTAAGCATACTTTCTGGAAAAATAGAGGCCTATGTAAAAGATTTTTGTAAAGCTAAGTTCTCTGCACTCACAGATTTTGATGTAACTTGCTTAATAGTCACAATATGTTTATTGCATCTTCCTACGAGGAAGCAAGTAGCCATCAATATTGAATGAGTGGCAGGGGAGCCCATAAAATTTGACAAAGGATCTTTCAGGACAGTTGTTTAGAGGACAAACATAAATAACGGGGATGGAATTGACGGTGAAGGTGATGGTGGTAGGGGAAGCACTCCTGCTCTTTGCTCTTGCAACTGTTGTCATAGCTGTAGTCAACCATGCCAGTAAGACTTCCAAACAGCAAAATACACATCTGACCTTGGGGTGTCTGAATTTCCATTATAGGGCCTGGGCTATTCCCTTCCAAGGATTATCAATTACAGCATGATTTAGATCATGGAGAGTGGAATTAGGGCACAAACCATCAGAGCAAGTGGGGAGCCCAGTCCCAGACCACCAAGGATTGAAAGTGAGAAAACTGAAGTTCAAATGTCTAGTCTAAATGGTAGGAACAGAGTGGGAAGAGGATAAGCAAGCTGAAGGAAAGCTTGGTCTGAAACCAAGAAAGATGATTTGTGTGAAGAAGTTAAGTTTCTTTGATCATCTCACTTCTGGTGTTTGGGTGTGTCAAGCTGCCATAACCATCCAAGTCTGAGTCAAACAGGCTTTAGGGATCCTTTTTCCTAATGGTGCAAATAGTGGCCCATTTATTTAGGACATGCCATAGTTTCACTCCTAACCTGGCATGGCTTTCTCAGGGGGCACCAGGACCTTTTCTGAAATGTTTATCAAAAACTTGAAACAGGTTCCTTCACTTGAAATGTTAACTCTGCAGAATGGCAGGTAGCTCATCAGATCAACTCACCTATCCTAGTGTGTTCAGAAGTGCTTATATTACAGTGTTTTGCTTTTCTAAGGGAAAGGGAATTTTCAAAGGCCTTAACCCAAAGAACAGTTACAGCCAAATTTATATACAGATTAGGACCTGAGAAGCTCCTATGATCAAATGAAAGAGATGAAATCCACTCTCTTGCTAAGATATGTCATGGTGGAAACAATATCTACATAGTAGTTGTGAGGAAAATTGAACCCTAAAGTCAGTTTGCCATGATTCAAATCCCTGCTCTGCCACTTAACTAGCAATGTGACTTTGAGATAGTTATACAGCCTCTCTGTGTCTCAGTTTCTTCACCCATTAAATTGGTATAATAATAACAGCTTTATATGGTTGTGAGGATAAATGACTTGGGTGATTTGATTGTCTGGAACAGTGTCAGCTCTGTATGGAATTGGTAATTCTTACTGTTCTGGATAGAGAGCATGGTGAATTGGTTGAGAACTCTGGCTCTGGCATTAGACAGGTCTCTGTTCAAATCCAAGTTTTTCTATGGACAGGAGCTTGGAGAAACGACCTAATTTCTGTATCTTGGTTTCCTCATCCACAAAATGGATTATGAGAATCAAATCAGATCATACATGTAAATGACATCACACATGGTAAGTGTTAGCAGTTCTTTTTCTATTTCCCATTTTGCTTGAATGGTTTTCCACAGGGTTACAGTATGTCATGATCTAGTGATATGTGGAAGGAAGATGTTTTTATATTTATGTTAAAAACATCCAGATTGAGGAGAACATTTTGAGTAATAAAGTAACATCAAGTGTTACTATGTGTAGAATGTGTTCTCAACTCTTCTGAAGAGCTTGACATGATTTTAAAAATTGATAAAGAAAAGGATTGCTATCTAGATGCAAATTAGTGTTGGTTGTAAAGTAAGGTTTCACAGGTAAAGATTTATTCCCATTTGTAGAGATTGCATATTTCTGGAAAGTTTAGGCATCAGAGGTTTGTAGCTTGCTTTTCAGCAGCTCCCAGTAAATGTGATTACACCCAATCTTCTAACTGAAGTTCTGTATGCAAATGCAGGAGGCTCTTGCCTTGAGAAAAATCTTTAAAAGTTGCGCAGCTCCCCAGAAGCAGAGGTTGGGAGGGAAGCATGCTTTGTGTCATACACATTAATTCAGTTGGCACATTACAATGTTAAACTAAATGACATTATTACAAAGCTGTGCTAAGAAGTGTTGACAGGTCCATATGGTAATTTTACAATGTATAATGAACACACAGACTCCTTTCTTGCAGAAATTTATAGTTCAAATCTATACCCAGGATATCCAGTTTTATTTCCAGAAACTTAAATTGACTTATTACGATGTAGTGAATGTATAAATTAGTTCCAGTAGTTAAACTGAAACATTTCCCTACAGACTCAATTAGATTCATTAATCTGCTGTGTAGACCTGTAAACGGCCCATTGTTCTTTTCCCCCCAAAATGTCAAAAACTATTTCTCTCACTATAAAATATTTCCTAAAAAAAACCGTTTTAAATGGTCAGAATTATTGTATATTAGAAACCCAGAACTACAAATTATCTTACTGCGCTGGTACTTCTTTTTTCCCAAAGAAAAATAGGGTCCAGCCCTTGCAAAGTAATTTAGTGGGGTTAGTAACAGGATTCAGGGTTCTGTCACACTGAAAATGCACTGATACTAAGAAAAGATCCTCTTTCCCCTAACCAGCTGGATAAATCAGCTGGCGTGGGGCATATTGTGTGTATTCCTAACTCCACAGCCTTTTCATTTGAAAACTTGTTTATGGTCCTCCCTCTGCCTGAAATGTGGCGGCTTATCAGTCCATTGTGATGTTCCATGGAGGCTGAGTAAAATAATACAACCTGTTAATGAATTCCATGTCGAACGATGCACACCTGTGTCTTACCTTTTTCAAAATACCACCCTCCATGTGGGAACTAGGGAGGCCGCTGCACAGCAGAGCTTTAAACACATCTCTCTCTCTTTTTTTTAAAGCTACTGTTGTGGAATTCAACAACAACAACAACCCCACAAAACTTGTTTTATTGATTGATGTAGGTGACTGCTTTTACTTACTGCATGGTATTTTTTGCTTCTGTGACTTATTAAACATTATTTATTGTTTGAAAAACCTTTGCAGCTCTTAACTTTTTTTTTTTAATGGCTCAGCTCTAGTAGTCTTTACAGGTTTGCATTTAATGCTAACTTTGATTATGTTTTCAGTCTTGGGTAGACATGGAACTGTTCCATTTTAAAGATGAAAGGGGGCTGTCTGGGTCATTCTCAGATGGATTCACATTAAGATGATCTGAAATTGAAATATTTAAGAGTCATTTGACTGTATTTAACAAAAGACAACTCCAGCTCTCTTTAGGGGGAAAGGAGCTGTTTTTAAGGATAGGGGAGTATCTCACAGGCAAGGAATGAAAAACAAATGGTCCTCAGGAATAATGTGAAACCAAGGATTCAAATATTTTTCTCTCTCCATCTTTCCCCTCTCTTTATAGCTGTTTCATTCTTACTCAGTATTACTTCAGTCCCATTGTAGCTTTCTCTGCTTCTCTGGTCCAGAGGGTGGAAAATCTGGCTGAAAGACACTCCCCAATTTTTTCATTGGAGACAGTCGTCTCTCAATCCCAACTTTAGAAAGAGATTCTGATTAGTATACACTGATTTAGGTTCTACTGCTGAGACCATCAAATGTGACTGGGGAGAGGAGGAGGCAGCAGTAGGGAAGAGGGAGTGTTTTGCATTGGACAGAGACCATAGAAAAGTAAGTTACTCTCACTAGCTGCTTGGAGAGAAAGAAAAAGTAGTTTCCAGGAAATGGTGATGGTGGTTAAGTGGAGGTCACTGTTGAGCTGGATACACAAATGTGATAAATATCTGTCCATCTTATAATTGCCTTAGAGGAAGGGCACTTCAAAATGTCATCTTTCTTATTATCTCCAGCCCAACATTATGTAGAAAGTCAGAGCAGTAGGTGCTCAAAAAGTAGAGATATTGGACTTTTCCTCCAGGATGATATTTCCAGTGAGAAATATAATGTGTTGGAATAATCAGCTTCCTGTTCGCAGTCCCATGTTCATCTGCTCACAGGACACGCACAATTTTCTTGCCAACGTGTAGCATAACATTTCCTTCCCCCACCTTTTCCATTCCATTAATACGGAGGTGGGGAAGGGGTGTGCCAGATTCTTCTTACAACATATTTCCCCCTAACTTTTCAACTTATCACCTCCCTTCTTGGAATCCTAGCTTTTCATGACAAATTGAAGAGTTCTTGCTTATGCAAATCTGCTCAATGCTAATATCTGCACCTGCACTTCTGGGCTGTGGCAAAGCAGCCGCACATGCACAATAAAGGTGATTCTCCCCCTGCCGGGAAGGATGGGAGGCCTGAAATCAGCAAATCCAGCTCAAGCATCTCGCTGCCCTTTTGATTTGGTAATGCTTCTGTTCTAGCAGCCTGCCCCGTGGCTCAACACACTGCCTTCCAATTCAGATAGTTAATGAATAACTTCTGTGTGCCAGGCACTGTGTTACATCAAGAGATTAAAAATAAGTAATATGCTGTTTCTGCCCTCATAGAGACTGCCACCGTGATGGGGTGACAAGATCATCTCACCAAGAACTATGGTAGAAGTAGAAGGAACAGTGTGAATATGGCAGATAATCCTGGTTGGGGACAGGGAGTCATCAGGAAAAGCTTCTTGGAAATGGGTTTAAAGGATGATTAGCAATTTGATAAAAGGAGACGTGGGGTATTTTAGGTCCACTGACATCCTCCTGTTAAGAGTTTGTTCAAAAGAGAATGGTCTTCAATAGAATGTAAGTGCAGAAGCCTGTCAGGTGATGGAACTGAGGGAAATTTGACTGAGATCCCCTCTACTTTCATCACAAGGAGAAATGAGGGAAGATATGAGAGAGGAGAAAAGAGGGCAGAATAAGTGTGACCATGGCCTAATGTTGAACAGGAGTCCTGATGAAGAACTGCTTGTTTTACATGTAAATCTGAGTAATGTTTGTAAAGGGTCTACCATTTGCCAGAAACTATCACATAATATCTGTCCTGTCCATTTTATAGATGGATAAATTGTCTCAAAGGGAGTAGATTTGCTTAAGATACAAAACTAGTAGGTAATACACCTGGAAATTGAACCTAGTGTGCTAGACATATAAGATGGGAACATTCATCAGAATTAAAGGAGGAGGTGGGCAAGAGCTCATGAACTTGCTTTCTGGTTAGCTGTCCTGATTTCCCCCTCCCTTCTGTATGATCCTTATCCCTCGAGGCAGCTCTAGTTACCAGGTTATAATTGAAGACCCCTTAGCAGCAGAAATGTGTTGATGCCTTCCGTAGATTCACTATTATGTTTGACTTAGTTACTCTCTATTTCTGTTTCTCTCTGGTCACCTTTTTTAAATTCTGCCCTTATATCGAAATATTCCTGCTTAGGTCACTAACTGACACTCTCAATACTTCTCCAATCGAACTTTAAGAAAGACTATGTGATTAATCCAGGTCATGATCCCTATGGAATGAAGCTTTGGGCTAGACTTCTTCTAGACCATAATCTAGTCTTTGTGTAGGGTATTATGGGTTGGATGCCCACCATGATCCAAAAAAGCTGTGGCTAAGATAGTTGGGTCATGTGACTTCACCTTCTATAGAAGGAATCTATTAGAAGGGATTTGCTATGGACAAACAAGGAGAGAAAGCTAAGAGATATTATAGTCCTGGAATCAGTTCAACATTAATCTCAATCTGCTCCAAGAAAAGCTGAACTTTGAGAAGTGTTATCCTTTCCAAAATGAGAGTACATTACTTAAGCTAAATATTGCTACATAGATTTCTTTTTGTCTTCCATTGCAGTAAAGGGCCCACACAGTAGTACTTGATTATAGCAAAGGGATTAAGAACACAGGCTTTGGATCAGGCAGCCAGCCACAGGCTCACCTCTTAGCTTGGCTATTTGTTCTCTGTGGGACTTTAGTAAGTTGGTCAGATTTTCTGTGCCTGTTTTTCCTCATCTGTAAAAATTGCTGTTAACATTTAATGAACTTTACAGATATTATTTCATTTGACCCCTGAATAAACAGCACACAATAAGCACATAACAAATGATTGACTAGTTTTAAAAATAAATTGATATCGCCTGAAGATTAATAGATGCTCATGGACAAATTTACTTGGAGGAAATTAAGAAACAGAAGAAATTATCTGCAAAATGATTGGTTTCAAAGACCTTGGATTTGCTGTATTTGCTGCTTTACTTAAAAAAAATTTATACAGTACCAAAACCGTGGGGCCAAGAGAAAGACATGGTTCTATTTCATCCTCTATTTAGTTTGCAAAAGTATATTCTAAATTTGTATTCCTTGAGTAAATATACCTTTCCCATAACAATTTCTAAAAGAAATTCTATAATTCTTAAAAACTCAATGTGCTAATGACCACATGTAAAGATGAAACTGAATGTTAATACTATAGTTAGTTGAGCCAAGATTTTATGCATAAATAAATGATAGTGGCACATTTTAAAAAATGTACACAAACATAAAAGTACAAAGTTCATAAAACAAATTAATCACAGTTTATTTTTGTGTGTGTTTAAAAAATATCATTGATGACCTTTCAGAAGTGAAGACAAGAAAAAGAAGTGACACTTGAGTTTTTGGGGGGGAAACATTAAAAATAATCCTTTTTGATACATAAGAATATTTGCATATCCAAAGCCAGCTTCTCAACAGTGCTGTTTTTTTTTTTTTTGTGAATGATCAACTCTCTAATTAGCCAATTATCATTGCAAATAGAGAAAGGGACAAAAATCACAAACTGTTAGTAAAACTTAAAATAGAAATCTACATCACTGCATATGAAAGGAGAGTTTAAGTAGAGTAAGAGGCTGGAGATCAGAATGAAATTGTTTTTAAATCTTTGCAGAGATAAAAATAATGTTTTACAATATGGTGTCACTTTTCTCTGAGTAATGAGAGCAATTTTTGACATCTGCATGACAACAAAGCAGTGCGTATTCCATTTGTAAAACAATATAAAGTAGCTTTGAAACGTTTCATAACCTTTATTAAAAATAATTCTTAAATATTCAGAAGCTATTTAAATGGTTATAAGTATGAATATTAACTGTCTGTATTAGCTGTAGTCAGTGTATCCATATCTCCATATGGTGAATGAGGTACACCCCTAGCATTTGGAGACCAGTGGGAAGTATCAACCTCTGAAATTGTAGCTAAGAATCAACAGAAATTAATACAATAAGCCATCTGGAGAGTTAACCCACTATAGGAGATATTGTATAAATAAGTCTGGGATGTCACCAAAATCCTACCAGGCAGATGCCCATCAAAAATAAAACCAAGGAACAGATGAAAACTCCAGAAATTATTCTATGCCTATGGCAATCACACACAAATGTAGTGTTATGTGTAAGAGTAGAGAGTACATTTCTGAATAAGAATTTGTCAGTAGTCTCATACATTGCTCTATGGCAAGGACTTGGGTGGGGGTGTTCTCTGTCTATTCAATGGGTATTTTGTCCACAAAAAATTCTACTGTCTCTTCCTATCTAAAAGCCGTGCCCTGTTTACACAACCAGTTCTAGTGATCTGGGTGGATGGGTCTCTCATGGTAAGTCAAAACATTGGCTTTCTGCTTTATACATTTGCTTGTTATGTGTTGCTTAGTGTGAGTCAGACCCTGGAAAATATTAATCTCTGAGTGAACTAACAAAGAGAGTTCTCCATGTGCATAGCTGAGGTCTGGACTCTGGAGTCAGGAGGCTCCACCAAGTTACAGTTTATCTATAAACTCAACGGGCAGCATTGGCTCAGTGATCATAAGGAAAATATGTCATTTGCAGTGGGTTAAATGGGGATTTATTTACTTTATGGCAAATGCTTCTTGCAATGTAGATACTGCTAAAACATTATTAAAGTACTAGGCAACTAATGGAACATCACAAAATTTGGACCTCCGTAAGTGCCTTCTCTTTTCTCTGGTCATTTTATTTACAGTACAGATTTGGCACTAACCATATACTTCCTTCAACTGTAGTATTTACTACAAGTCTGAGCTTTGCCTCTAAATTGTCATTTTTATTTGAGGACAGGTGTTAATTTATCCATGCCTCCTCTCACAGTCTAGTGAAATGCCTTGTGTATTGTAAGTAGTTGCTCAAAAAAAAATTGTATGAATAAATGTCTTGCAACTTGCATGCCTTACTGTGTCAGACTGTCTAGTTAGAGCAGCCCAAAGACTCAGAACTGCATTTCCAAGTATCCCTGCTACCATCAGAGTCCTGGTTAGACTCCACCAAAGACAGGTACTTGCTCAGTACTGGGAAGGAGAAAAAGAAGTAGGAGCCATCATTGCTTTTGTGGAGCAATGGACATGTGTTAAAGCTTCTGAACATCCTACTGAAAATCACCCTTTTCAGTGCTGTAGCTAGCCGGGTCATCATCAGTGGGTCCCTGCAGTTCTTTCACTGCCTAAATTCCTAACATTCAGCAGTGACTTTCCCTGAACCCTTTCACAGCCCTTCCAGCTGTGATATGGGCATTTAATTACTTGCGTCCAATTCCTTTCTGCCTGAAACTTCTAGAGTAACGTCTGGGTTTATAAACAGTGACTGATGTAGTTGAAGCTATTATTTCCTTCAGTTTATCATTTCTGTTGTGTCCCTATTATGAAAAAAAAATCTTCAAAAGTTTTAAACAGTCTTTACAGAATGTGAACCTTATTAGCAGTGAAGGAAATGTCATCAGCCTCAAATTCCAGTTCTGCTTTAGAGATCATCTTATTTCCCTTATCGCAGAATCATATGACTGCACTGGCCTATCTCTGAAAACAGTTTTTTGTGTATTTTCTTTGTTTTGCTAGTTTTTTAATATGGAAGGCAAATCTAGTCACAGTTAATTCTGTCATGGCCAGAAGTAGGTTTCCCTATGTTGTATTTTGGAGAAGAATTAAATTCTCTTTGGGAGGGAGGTTTCTCTGTCTCTCTCACCACTAAGCCTATGTGTTGTGTTATGTGCAAATTAAAACCCTTGGTTATCACGGAATGCAGAGATTTGTGATAATGAAGGGTGAAGTGTTCAGTGTATTAGTGGGGGGTTTTTTGTTGTTTTTTGTTTTTTTTTTCCAGTGTGTTCGTGTTAAAACTGGTTACCCCAGGGACAAAATTATTACATAATTAAGAAATACAATCAAAGGTTGGCTGAGATCATGGGGGAGGGGTACACTATTGATTTTCCTCCTGTTGGGCCCCAGAAAAAGGTAGAAAATCTGAGAAGTATGGTATATAAAAACATGGCAACAATGGTCCTGAAAAGGCAAAACAGGCTGTAACTGTTTTTGGTCTGGACAAATCCTATGGACTCTGGAAGCTGTGATGCCCAGTGTCCAGCTGAAGCCTTTACCCCAGTGTTTAGTGTTTTTCAGATCCCCTAAGCCCCTGTAATATTTTTCTCAAATATCACAGTCTGTTTTTGCCTGCTTTCAGCTGAATTAGACTCTATGCTGAAGTTGTGGTCAAGAGGCTCCAGAACTCCAGTCGCATTCGAGGACAGGTTGGTTTGTGCTGGTGGTCTGCCTGCTCCTCTGAGGAACAGAGCAGAGGGTCAGAAGAGAATGGCTGGCTGAGAATGTAGAGGCAAAGAGGCTGTACTGGTGGAATATGTAAACATTTTTCAGGAATTCCCAGGCATGTTAGGGGAGGAGTACCCAGTCAAACAGGACCTTCGTTTATTCTAGGGGGGAAAAGGGACGGGCCAGTATTTATTGGGTTATTAACTGGACATTTATCTCCAAAGGCTAGAGCATATGCTATATGTGCAACACTTTCTCAAGAAAATAGTGGCACTGAATGAAATGAGTTTCTTCAGGACATAGTTCTCCAAGTAGTGTGAATATATAAAAATGGGCAATTCTAAAAAGAATCTGAAAATGATTGGATTTTCTGTAAACATTTTAAGGATTTCCTCAGTATTGTTAAAACAAATCTAAGGCATAGTTTTCCTCTTTATGAAATTAAATGGTTTTTATCTATGATTCATTTTCATAAATACATAGACTAAATCTTTTCACAGTATCTGCTGTTATGCTTTGGTGAAGTGAATACCTGGCTATTATACTTCTGCTCCACCTTTATATTCTGTATTTTGTGATTTAAATTTTGTATGTGAAAGTCCAAATGAAAATCTAAGTAATTAATTATATCATTAAAATGGTAGGTAATTACCTCTCTAGGCTAGAAATACAACTTCTGATTCAGTATGCAATTCAAGTTTCAACCAATCTGAATTGTTGGACATCTTAAAAAAATCCATCAATGTGAAGGTTATGTGGTTTATAGGTAACAGTTATTATTTCCAAGGAATCAAAGGCAGAAGGGATTTTTTTGAGGAGTTAAATATTTTTTAACAGTGAAAATTTTAATATCTATCTGACACACTTTGCCAGGAAGAGATCCACTCTTTTACTCTGTTTACTCTAGTAAGCAGAGTAATATGTCTGTTCATGATAAGGCTGCACTGTTACTTGGATTTTCATCAAAACTCATCAGAATGTATTTAGCCAAATACAAGGCAACTAAACCCAAGAATAGTTCAAGGCTCCAGGTAATTTGCAATGGGTTTATTCACCTCATATTCTCTAATTCCATGATTTTTTCTAATTTTTGAATTATTTGTTATAAACTTTCTTAAAGTAAATGCACAGGAAGAATTTTTTTTTTACCTTTAGTAAAATGGATCAGAGGACCTTGATAAGCTGAAATATTTCTGAAAGGATAAAAGTCCTCAAGAGTGTACTGTTTGCACAGGAATGGCAGGAAGGACACATGGCACATCATTATTTCCTCCACTTGGACTCAGAGTGATTTCCAAGAGGGAAATATCTTGAACACACTCATAGAAACTTTGAGTCATTGGACATTTTTGCCTGCAACTGCCTACTTAATCCAGGAAGAAAGTGAACATTCATGAGTCAGAGCCCTTAGCTTTGCCGAGTTCACTTAAAAATGACAATGGAATATTGTAGAAAAAGAATTTGCATCAAATAATCTGGAAAATATTTGAAATAGACCAGCACTTGGTCAGTCTTATTCTCCTTCCATGTGGGTGTGAAAGAAATAGAATTGTTTTGGGAAATCTGTTTTTCTTACACAGGAATGAGCTTACTGTCACAGGAAGCTGCAAAGCATCTCACAAAAGGGTAGCCTGACACAACCAATGGTAGGACAAGTTAGACTTGATGTAACAGTGGTGCCTTAATGAGATGGTGGTGTTCTACATGTAGGAAATGTGTAGGTCATTTCTTAAAGTTCTGTTTATGTTCATTTAACTTTTGTGAAGAAACGTCAAATTGGCTTTGATTCTACATAGTAACTTGTTAATACTGCAAGTATTTATTTATGATTAGAAAAAAATTAGTCCTACCATCATCAAGTGGTGGTCTAGAAGAAGAGACACACAATAATCAAATAGTCACAGAAAATAACTGAGTTACATGCCCTGCAGAGAAAGAACAAGATGCTACAAGAGTGACTATGAAAAGGAACCATACAGAGACGGTGGCCAGATGATCTCCTGGGAGGAAATGACTAAAGTCTTAGTGAGAGACAACTAAGTGAATATAGAAAAGGAGAAGGGACATTTCAGACTAAAGAAACCACATGTGTAAAGGCTCTCTGTGGGGAACTGAAAGACTAATGGTTCTAGTAGAAAACAAATAGTAAAACAAGTGAATGTAAATGCAAACCGATCAATAATTATACCAAACATAACTGGTCTAAATATTATAAAGAAAGTTTTTCAGGATAGATTAAAAACAGCAAAGCTTTATTATATACTGCTTACAACTTGTATACCTTAAATAGAAGGACACAGAGAAGTCAGAAGTAAGGGTAGGAAGATAGGAAGCATCACTGGAAATAAACAGGAACTTTAACAATTATAATAGGGCAGTCATCCAGTAAGGTCAAATGATTCTAAATTTCTATACTCTTAATAAGCTTCAAAGTAGATAGAGCAAAAATGAGAGCTAAAAGAAGTAATAGATAAATCCACAATGACAGGGGAAAATTTTTACCACGTCTTCTAATACCAGATAGAACAGACAAAAAATTGGTAAAGACATAAAAAAGCCAATACGCTTAACCTAATTATATTGATACACTAATTATATATAATACACTTAACCTAACTGTATTAATTTAACACTGCCCCAACAATGGAAAAATATGCATTCATTTCAAGAACACAGGGAATATTTACCATAATATACCATGTACTAGGCCATATTTTTTTAAACAACTTTCAAAAGATTGTCTTAATTCAGAGTAAGTACTCTGACCACAGTGCAATTGGGTAGAAAAAGGTTAAGAGTGGGTCTATAACTAGTTTCTCTTTTCAGGAAATTGGGGGCTGATTTTTGACTGATGGAATTTACTATCTAGATTATTAATGATTTTACAGAGATTTTCTTATATGTGACTATTAGTCTGAGAAACATTTGCAGCAAATATATCTAGTATATAAATCTGTAATTTTTGTGTATATGAGTCACTGCTGTCCTGAAAAATGGAAATTAGTCACATACTCCTGGCTATGTGACTAGTGAGATATAAAAGCTGAGAGATCCCAAAACTAAACATCCCCAACTAATTGATTAAGCACAGAAAGTTAGTGCTTGTTATTCTGAATCTAAATGACATCCTAGTTTGAAAAAGGTGTCTAAGGAATCTGTGTTTAGTGGGTTTGAGGTCTCCTAGCTATTGAGAAATATTTTCTGCAACTCTGTTTTGAATCCTTTGCTAGTTACTGCTTGATGCTAGGTGAGACTCATGTGTTGAGTAATTCTGACTGATAATACGGGCATTTGTAATCAAGAAGAAACTAAACAAAATTCAATAAAATAAAATAAACTCAGTTTAAAATAATACATGAGTAAAATAAGAAATTTCAGTAGGAGTTAGAATATGTATTGAATTGAATTAAAAATATGATATATTAGAACTTGTGAGCTGTTTTATTTTTTATTGAAGTATACTTGATTACAATGTTGTGTTAGTTTCTGGTATACAGCAAATTGATTCACTTATACATATATATATTCTTTTCCATTATAGGTTATTACAAGATACTGAACAAAGTTCCCTGTGCTATACGGTAGGACCATGTTATTTATATCTATTTTATATATAGTAGTTTGTATCTGCTAATCCCAAACTCCTAATTTATCCCTGCCCCCCTTTCCCCTTTGGTAACTATAAGTTTGTTTTCTGTCTGTGAGTCTGTTTCTTCTTTGTACAAAGTTCATTTGTATCATTTTTAGATTCTCCAATGTAAGTGATATTATATGATATGTTTTTCTCTGACTTACTACACTTGGTATGATAATCTCTAGGTCCATCCAAGCTGCTACAAATGGTATTATTTCATTTTTATGGCTGAGTAGTATTCCAAGGTATATATACATACCACATCTTTATCCATTCATCTGTTGGACATTTGCATTGCTTCTATGTCTTGGCTAATGTAAAAACAGTGGTGTTATGAACATCAGGATGCATGTATCTTTTCAAATTAACATTTCCCTCCAGATATATGCCTAGGAATGGTATTGCTGGATCATATGGTTAGTCTGTTTTTAGTTTCTTAAGGAACCTCCATACTGTTTTCCATAGTGATTGCACCAAAAGGGCTGATGTGTTTTGAGAAAGAGTAATAACCTTTAATCAAATGTTGCACAAGAAGGAAGATTGAAACTCAGAGCTCTAAATGTTTATCTTAACAAATTAGAAAAAGATCAGGAAAGAAAGTAGACAGGAGACAGTAATAAAGTTTACAAATCAATGAATTAGAAATCAAAGATATAATAAGGTAAAACAGCAAAGCCAAAAGTTGGTGTTGTGGGTTGAATTGTGTCCACCTAAAATATATGTTTAAGTCCTAATCCCCAGTAACTCAGAATGTGACCTTTTTTTAGAGATAGGGTCATTACAAATGTAATTTAAGATGAATACTGGGCTGATTAATCATACTGGAATAGTAAGATTCCTTGTAATTGTTCATTAATGGAATTTACCATCTAGATTATACTTGAGGATCTTTAAAGTGGTATTTATGTTGAAAGGGAGAAAAGGTCAGTAGGTATCATTTGGAGAGAGTTTTTAGAGAAACCTGGATTTCTCTTAAGCTGAGGCGTAAATGGAGAGATCAAGGAAAAAGTAAAGAGCTTTTGCTTTTTTTTTTTTTTTTTAAATAAAAAGGGTATGGGGGGGTGGGTGATTTCCCTGAAGTAATAGACCGCATCCGTGTCAGCCTTTCAGAGACGAGGACTGTCAAGCAGGGAGATGTGGGTGAGACAGTGGGGATGGGAAGGCAGAGTCTCCAGCACCTCACACCTAGGTCAGCAGCAGTTGATACTGGAGGTGAGAAAAGCAAGAAGTTAAAGTAATCTGGGTGTATACACTGGCAAAGCTAGAAGAGAATGATGAATACAGAGAATTTTACTAAACGAGTAGAATGTAGCATGGTAGAAAGGTGACGAGTGATGTGAATCATGCAATTTTAACTGCAAATCTGGAATCATTAGCTTTTATGCTATTTTACTTTATACTGCATCTGCCGTCTGTTTTCTAAGTTCCATAGTAAAAACCTAATCCTATTCATTTTAACATCTTTCATCACTTATTATGTTGTTTTGCACATATTGGACAGGCAGTGAGTTAGAACAGAACATAGATTTTAGAACACTAAATATCTGTTACTGAATCCAACCTTTATTACTACCTGAGGGATTTTACACAATTTATTTAATCTCAATATCACTGTAACCGTCTTTAAAATAGCTGTAAGTATGACTCACGGAAATGTGGTGAAGATAAATCAGAAATCAAGTACCTAGTAATAATACCTGCTGATTATATAGTGTTCTTCCAATGAATTATAGGTCTTTACTTGATTTCATTTCACTACATTAGATTGAAATTTAGATTGTTTATACCTTTTTTAATCTATTTTTATTTTTAACCAGTTCTTTCATTTTTCCTGTTTTCAAGACTTGTTTCATTAGAAAACATAAAATCTTAAATTAATAGGATTTTTTCAAAGTAAATTGAACTACATTGTTTTGAAATGTATTATATCTTAAATGCTACATTTACACACATGCTCAAACTTCTTCCAGTTATTCCTCAATCTCTTTGAAGTGTCTATGTTCTTAAACTAAGTCAAAGAAAGTAGTTAGAGATTAATTTTGACTACACAGTAATTCAGTGTCTCACAGTCACTGAAGTACCAGTCACCATTTGGGTTGTTTATGATGCTACAACCCTAAACAGAGTACCAGCACCATCTTGTATCAAAATACATTTGACAAAAAAGTTTTTTTTTCTTTCATTTTTGTCACTGTGAATTATGTTGAATGGACATAAAACAGGCCGGAGATGAGCAGGTCTGCCGAACAGTCCCTTATCGTGGCAGAAAAGACTTTTGAGCAGATTCCAGCTAAATGGGTACAAGAGACTAAGAGGAATATAACACAATAAACAATAACATCACTTGGCATCCACAAAAAACAAACTAAAAAACAGTCCTTATTTAATTTATATAATCATAATATGACATTTTCACAAATATAATTCTGAGTTCTATTATATGCTGTAGACTGAATGTTTGTGTTCCCCCCAAACGCACATAATAAATTCCAACACCCAGTGTGATGAGTTGGAGGTAGGACCTTTGGGAGGTGATTAGGTCATGAGCATGGAGCCCTCAAGGATGGGATTGATACTCATAAAAGAGACAGCAGAGAGCTCCTTCACCCCTCCCACCATGTAAGGACACAGTGAAAAGTTGGCTATCCATGAACTAGGAAACAGGTTCTCACCAGACACCAAATCTGCCAGAGCCTTGATGTTAAATTTCCAAGACTGAGCAATAAGTTTCTGTTATTTGTAAGCTACCCAGTCGTAAAAATAGACTTACAGTAATATTCTGTTGTAGCAGCCTGAATGGACTAAGGCACTATGGAAAAATAAATGAATAGAAACAAGCAATTTTAGGGAAGAAAGAATTACTGACTCCTTTGCAGTCCAGTTAGTTCTCAAAAGAGATCGATAAAAACAGAAAGATAGAGGACGTTTTATAAAAGTTATGGACAGTGGATCTATGTGTTGATGCAACTTCAAGTCTGTTTGCATCATAACTTCCATTACAGAAGCAAGAAACCACAGTGGTGTACTGCCTTACATCCAAAGATTTATTCTCTTGTAGAATAAAAAAGTAAAGTGAAATAATGCATTTGATATTGATATTGTAACTCAGATGAGGAAAAAGTTCCCAATAGAAGGATTAGGGCAGAGGAAATAGTTCAGGAATTTGGGGGGAGGACGAGTGGACCATATTTTTACCCAGATTTAGAACCATTCATGAAGGCATCACTTTCCTTATTAAATGGTACAGCTTTAACTTTGACAATCAAGTTACAGAGAGCAACTAGCACGGTACAATTTTAAATCAAAACAAAGTAAACAAAGAACAACCAAAAACAGGTAACCTTAGTGCTAGTCTTTGGAAGAAGATACTGGTTCCAATGGACAGGGTATTTCATTGGCTTAAATTCCAAACTGGAAACACTGTAGAAATACCTGTCTACTTCTGTTTAAAATATAAATATGCATTTTATTTACAAAAATGAATTCAGCAACATTGGTTCACATGGTAGACTACTATTTTAGTTTAACAAAAATGGCTATGTATTAGTTTAAGTTACATATATATTTTGATGCTCTTTCATAGAGACAATTTCTCATTCTTTTAGCATGTCAATAAAGATGATTCCTTGTATCCTTAAAAAAAATAATTGGGGTGGATAAAGAAGCATCTAGTGTCTATCCATATTGCCTTAAAGGTATTTCATATATTTGGACAGAGAAAATCTTGAAGAAAAACTCGAAACCTTAAAGAAACTGAAGATCTTGAAACATGATGTTAGAGATACAACCAGGAAACTAGAAACCACAAAACACAAAACTGGAATGTGAGATATTACAGTTGAACAGAATTAAGATAACAAATTTTTGTTCAGTATACACCAATACTCATCAGATTATTCTCAGCAATTGGCATTGTATTAGTTTTATATTTCTGACTTTGCACAAATTGCTTAAAGGCATGAAACACACACACCCACGCTTCTTACTTTACATTTCTCTAAGTCAGAAGTCCAACACGGGTCTCACTGGACTAAAATCATTGTTGGCAGGGCTGCATTCCTTTTTGAGGCTGTGGAGAAGAATCTGTTTTCTTGGCTTTTCCAGCTTCCAGAGGCCACCCACATTCTTTGGCTTGTGATCCTCTTCCTGCATCTTCGAAGCCAGTGATGCCACATCTCTCTGACTCATCTGTCATCACATCTTTCTCTGAGTCAGCTGGGAAATATCCTCCTTAAGGAATTATGTGATTATACTGGACCTATCCATATAATCCAGAAAAATTTCCCCATCTTAATATCCTTACACTTAATCACATTTGAAAAGTTGTATTTGCCATGGAAGTTACCATATTCATAGCTTCCTGGGATTAGAGAATGACTATCTTTGACTGGGCAGTTATTATGTCTGCTACAGGCAAATTCTGCTTTTTAAAATTTTCTTTCAAGTGTTCCTCTATGAGGCTGCTAAGGTTAATAATGTAGCTTAGTTACGGAAACAAGCTTTACTTGTGACTATGAACAAAATATATCTAAAAACATAAATTTATCACATTACTATTAAATATCCCTTTTATCCTTAGCAGTATCCTTTGTTCTGGAATCTACTTTATCTGATATTAACATATTCACTCCAGTTTTCTTTAGATTAATGTTACTGTGCTGTCTTTTTGTTTTCATCCTTTAAATTCATTTGTGTCATTATTTTTGAAGTGGATTTTTTCTAGGCAGTATATAGTGAGGTCTTGCTTTTTCATCCAATATAACAATCTCTGGCTTTTAATTGGAGTATATAGACTATTTATATGATTGGGTTAAATCTATCATCTTGCTATTTATTTTCCTTTAGTACTTTGGCTGTTTAAGTTAACTCACAGAAGAGTAAAAAAGAAATCAACCACATAGCATAGTATCTGGTAAGCACATACACTCTGTTCTCATTTTTATCTTTTTCTGCCTTCTGTTGGATTGAGTATTTTTTAAAATAATTCCTTTAATAATCCCCTTTTTGTCTTATTAATCTATAGTTCTGTCTTGTTATTTTAGCAGTTATTTTGTGGTTTATGGCATGTATCTTTAACTTTTTAAAATCTACCTTCAAGTGATAATACACCTCTTCACTTTTAGTTAAACTTACCATATTATCTTTCCATTTCTCAATTATTCTTAGCCTTTCTGGTCATATTGCCATGTATTTTACTCCTTTGCATGTTACAAACTCCAGAATACATGTTTTTTATGTTTGTTTAAGTAGTCATTTTTAAATTTAAATAATAATAGAAATACCTGTATTTATCCATATGGTTATTGTTTTCTGTGCTCTTCATTCCTTTATATCTCCATCTGGTATAATTTTTCCTCTTACCTAAAGGACTTTCTTTAACATTTTTTAGAAGAGGTCTACTGATGATACTTTCATCTTTTTTGGTCTGCAAAAGTCTTTAATTTTTATTTGAAAGATACTTATTTTATGTATAGAAGTCTAGATTGACAGGTTTTCTTTCAGGACACTGAAGATGTTTTTCCACAATCTTTTTGTTTGCAATGTTTCTAATAAGAAATCTGGTGTCATCCTTTCCTCTGTGTCTCTGTATATATTGTGTCTTTTCTGCCTTAATTTATGACTGTTTATCACTGGCTTTAAGCTATTTTATTATGATCTGTGATATGACATCATTCTGTGTACCTACTTAACATTCTCAATCCTTCCTCCACCTTCTTAAATACATAAAATATAGTTATAAAAATTGCTTTGATATCCTTGTCAATTAATTATCTATATAATTTCTAAGTCTATTTCAATTGATTGTTTTTTTCACTGAGACACACCTACTCATCCATTTGTTCATTCACACTTTTTGAACATTATAGTGTTCCAGGCTTATTGCCAAACACTTGTAAATAACCAAGGGTAAGTTACAGTGTCTACCGTTTAGGGCTCAAAATTTGGTAAACAGGTGGGTTATGACAGACATGGGTACATACCGTAGAATCATAAAGACAGGTACTCAATATGTTTGTCCATATTGATTGTGAATGTATTGTTGGTTTTGCTTTTGAATTCTTCACCCTACTTCACCTTTTTTGGAAGGCAGGGGCAGAAATCTGGCCATAAAAGTGGGTGAAAGTTGCCTATTTTTATATCCTTTAGATCACAACAATCAACATTTTCATTACACAGATTTTTACATAATTTTCCTAAGTCAAGCCAAGACAGCAAATCTCTCACTCAGACTGATCGTTTCTATCTATGTCTTCAATTGAAACCTACTAGTCTTCTATTTAAAAAGTCAGTTTCCAAATAAACTCTCAACTTCTTTGGAGAGACGAAAATATTCCACAGTCTCTTAAACTGGATTCTAAACTTGATCTTGATAATTCATGCTTATAAAATTTCTATCATTAAATCAATTTTAAGTTGCAATGTTTTAAATGAAGTGACTCAAAGGGAAATTTTCCCTTAAATTAAGAATTGAAAAAAATTAAAGGGAAAAATCTCAGAAATTATTTTTAGGAGTGCAGTATACCTGACAGCCACAGAAAATACTGAAGATTAAGCCTACAACCTGGGGAGATAAGCAGCTTAAAAGTGCAGTCCCTCCAGTCCTTTTGCTGACACCATGCCACTTTATCCGTCCCCCCAAAATTAGTAGGTAAAATTCTGCAAAACCTAATTTCCTTTCACGAAGGATGTCTGTCATGCTGCTCTGTATCCTGTGTGTGGTTAAGTAGCCTTTGTTGTCAGTCTATTAGTTGTTCCCTAAGTCATTGAAAAAGGTGGGAACTTCAGATAGATTCTCTAGTGAATAGGATGTTCTATGAGTTGGAAATCACTAAAGCTGAAAATATCAAAGACAAAGATAAACAGGATTAGATGCTAATATTTCAGCGCAAAATAGTACGACAAGGGAAATGAGACTAGAACGTCTGCATGACTTTTTGAAAATCAAAGTCTCTGACTAGTTTTCAGACTGATCTGTGAAGAAATGTGACTTTTGACCTAAAAAACCAGAGGTGATCCTAACTAACTTGGAACTTAATTTTTTAAATTTATTTTAAGTCAGCTTTCGATTCTTACCAAGATGATAATTTTTAATTGTGCTACATTTTCCTGGTACTGGACATGACCAAGTGCTTTAACAGGCCTAACCATTTGGGGAGTGGGATTTTGTTTTCTGATGTTATCCTCTTCTTTGCTCTGTTCTGCTGTTCTGCATAGCACGTGGGGGATACAGAGAGACACTAGTGCCACTGTGCACTATACTGGGCAGACTATAGACTGTGAAGGTTTGATGTTGCACTTGTAAATCTGAGAAGGGAAAAATTTTGAAGCTGTGAGTGATAACTAAACAACGTTGTAAGAGTAGTTACTGAAACTGAGGATGCAATCAAAGGCAAAAATAATAGGGTATTTTATTTGTGTGCAGCTACTTCTCTGGGCTGATAGAAAAAAAATCAGTGAAAAATTTATCATTTAATAGAAATGTATAACTAATTAGAAAATAACAAGAAAGCAGTATTTAAGTTCTATAATGTGACCTGTGAACATACATACATATTCAAGGGATATGAGGGAAGTACAATTAAATAGGGTGGTGGTAATGAGGGAAGGAGATTTTGAAACTTTGAACCACCTGCCCTGAAAGAAAAGATCAGGATTTCTGGAACCAGGAAGAGAAAGTCCGTGACTTATTTGATTGTCTAGTCATGTTGCTATTTTCCTTTAATAAGTGAGATATTTATTATATATAAAATTATGCATTTCTTAAAGATAATTATTACCCTTGCAACTTACCATGTATTGTGCCTAGAACAATGTCACACTAGGATAGAAAATATAGGTCTTATAGCTGATAAAAATCAGCTAGATGACAAACACACATAATGTCCCTACTTAATGACCTAGCTGACAGGCACCACAGGAAATGTTAAGATTTCTCCAAACCTCAATCATTTGACCCAGATCTTGGTGAGTTTTTCTATATCTCATACCATCTATTGAAGTACTTGTTTAATAATTTTCTTTACTCAATTCAGTCATGTTATTTAAATGCTTAAAAAACAGTATAACCAGTGTCACTTGCCATGAATCAAAGTAACCATGAAAACAAACACAATACAAAACTATATGGTTAATTTGAAAATTAAAATGGAAAATAAAATTAATAAAAAATATAATCAGCTTACTTCTCACCTAAAGGTGAGTTTGTTGCATAATAGTATAGAGTGTCACTAGGTTAGATGATAGCTAGTAGAAGAAAAAAATGGGTTCCATATCAGAAAGATAATTGCATATTTCTGTTTTGAGGTTTATCAGGAATAAAAAGTCTATCTCACACATGTATCTACTAAGAAAGAGCAAGATATTTCATCTAATTCCTCTGATAGGTTTAGATACTGAGAACTAATTACTAAACATTACTGATACTAGATTCGTTTGCAACACATTTTTAGCTCAAGAAACCATATGAAGCAGTATCTCAAACCTGTTCTTTGGAGTCTATCCTATTCATGGACTGGTGCAAGCAAGCATTTCTTATTCACTCACTTTTACCATCTAGTTTTGAAAAATTTGTGTTAACATCTTTTATCAGTTATTTCAAATATATCCTCATAAAAGTCACCATATTTCCAATCTTGAAGTCAACATTGATGTCTCTTCCTCATACCTTATACTCAATCAGAAACTTGCATGAGCCTTTCCTTTGAAATAATATATAAAGCATCCAACCATTTTCATTAGATTCATCACTAACACCCTGTTCTAAGTCACCATCAGGTCTCCTGGCTTATAATTTTGACTCCAGAACCCAACTATTTATTTTCCATATAGCACTCAGCCTTATTTTAAAATATAAGATCATATCACTTCTTTGCCCAAAACCCTAGTCCACTTATAGTACAAGCTACAGCCTTTATAGCAGTCTGCAAAGCCCTGTAAAGTCTTATTTATTTGCCCCTCTATCCTCCTAGCTCTATTCTCAGTAAAAAGTACATTCCTGGAGGCCAGGGATTTTGTGTTTACTGCTTTATCAATTGAGCCTAAAACTGTTTTTGATACATGTACAATAAATACTTGTTGACCATGTGAGTACAGTTTCAGTGAGCTGTTCTATGAATTCCTGACCAGATATGAATTGAGAGAATCCAACAACTTATATAGCTCCAGTGTTAGCCTCATTGCATCCATGTGATTCACGTGGTCTTTTAAGGTAATATTGATATAAGTATGCATTGCAAGAATAAATTTATTGTTTAAATAAACATGTAGATATGCATGATATATTCATATGTCCATTCTAAGGTGTATGACTTTTCAATTAGAAGTTTTATCTAGAAAGCTTGAAGTTCTTGTCACACTATAAATAGTCAAGTGATGCCTTCTGAATGCAAAACCTTATAGCATTCATTTTCTTCTCCTCAGAAAACTAAGGGAAAAAGTTGAGAATCCAATGGCTTGAACCTAAAGGGATTGACAGAATCAAACCCTTTCACCAATTACTTCTAACTATTGAAGTACCCCTAAAATAACTCAAGATTTTCTTGTATATTTTTCTAAGTTTGGGGGTGTGAATTGAAAAAAGGCAGGAATAAATGTAGAAATAGAGGATACCAGCAATTGGAATCATCTCCAGGAACAATACTTCTGAACAGTTGATACTAAAAGGTTTATGGTATTGGTAATTCTTGGGTCTGTATAAACAGGATTATCTTGATGCTCTTTGCTTTATATTTATCCTAAAGCAATACTATATATGAAACTATGGGTTTGATATGTTGTTGGGTTTTTTTCCTAATATATTAAAATATATGCATAACCAGTAAAGTAAAATAAACCTGTTTTTAATCACCTAAAATCATCTAGATTGCCACCAGGTCCAATTGTGTCACATCTTGGGAAAACTGTCTAGGGCAGTGCTATCCAGTAGAAATACATTACAAGCCACATGTGAGCCATATACGTGACTTTTAATTGTTAGCAGCCACATTCAAAATGTGAAAAGGAACAGGCAAAATTACTTTTGATAATACATTGTATGTGATCCAATATATCAAAATGGTATCACTTAAGCATATAATCAATATGAAATTATAAATATTATTCTTCTTTAATACTAAGTCTTTGAAACCCAATGTATATTTCATACTTATGGAACATCTCTACTTACCACCAAATACCACATCCTGGAAACTTTTTCATTAAAATTTAACCCTAGTGTTAGGAAGTTTAATCAGACTGTGTTTACAAATGAGGAGAGTGAACATTCATATCATTGTTTTGTTTTCTTGCTAGCTATGCCCTGGCATCTAGTCTCACTAGGTATTCTGGGAATGATAGATTTTCTCATATTCCTACCCTCTGGCTTCCACAGCAATGCCTGCTGCCAATTCTGTTGAAAGAGAAGGGATCTTGAGACTGCCTCACTGCTCTCCTGGGGTTTATGGTCTCATCCACCACCCACACGAGCTGGGTAGTTCTTGGGATGCCAAACACATTGCCAAGGCCAGAGGTGAGAGTAGGGGATGCAGAATGAAACTCTCCCCTACCACAGACCCAAAGACCCTAAGTATTCCAAGATCCTCACCAAGTTTCTCAAGAAACAACTCTTCAGCTTTTCATGCTAACCCTTATGTTTAGGGAGACCCAGCATCAGCTTCTAGAGTCCATGTGGGATGGATGCAAAAAACTTCCATCTTCAGTCATACTCAAACCATACTAAAAACAGCCCTCTTGACAAAACTATTTATTAGACATTCAGAGTCTATGCAGGAATGTTCCCACTTAAAAAAAAAAAAAAGCCCTTCAGGACCATAGTAGGTAACTGATACTCCTAAATCCATAGAGCCAGAGAAATACATGTAAAATGAAGAAGCAGAGGAGCCACTCACAATTAAAGGAACAAGAGAAGTCCCCTGAAAGAACAATGAGATAGACCTCAAAAGTTTACTAGATCATGATTTCAAAAAGTGGCTGATACAAGCACTGAAAGAAATAAGAGATTATGAATACAGATGCAAAATACTATAAAAAGTAAACAGAAACTATAAAGAGGGGCCAATTAAAAATAGGAAACTAAATGGCTGAAATACGAGCTGAACTACAGGCAGTCAAAAGCAGACTAGATAATGCATAGGAACAAATAAGTGATTTAGAAGACAGGTTAACAGAAGTTACCCAATCAGAAAAAGACAGAAAAGCAAATATAAACCAATGAAAGCAATATAAAGGACCTATGGGAAAACATAAAGCATGCCAATCTATGCATAATAGAGATCCCAGAAGGAGAAGAAAGAGAAGAGGGGATTGAAAAGGTACGTGAAGAAATCATGACTGAAAACTTCCCAAACCTAAAGAAGGAAATAGATATCCAAGTACAGGAAGCACAGAGGGTCCCAAACAAGAAGAAACCAAACAGACCTACAGCAAGACATATTATAATTAAGATGGCCAAAGTTAAAGATAAAAAAATGACTCTAAAGGCAGCAAGAGAAAAACAAAGACTTATTTACAAGGGAACTCCCATAGGCTTTCAGTTGATTTCTCTACACAAACACTGCTGGCCAGAAGGGAGTGGTAAGATATATTCAAAGTCCTGACTGAGAAAAAGCTGAAACCTAGGATACTCTTGCAGCAAGACTATCCTTTAGAATAGGAGGAGAGATAAAGCAAAAACTAAAGGAATTCAGCAATAGTAAACCTATCCTAAAAGAAATGTCAAAAGGTCTAAATAGAAAAGAAGCAGGACACTATAGAAATGAGAAAAGCATAATTGGAAATGCAGTAACTACAATGAATTGCAAGAGAATAAATGTGAAGTTGTAAAAAAATAAAAAAGGACATCAAAATCATAAAAAGTGGGAGAGGGGAGCAAGAAAATAGTTTCTCTCTCTCTCTTGTTTTCCTTTGCTCTTTTTGGGATGTGTTTGAGCCTACAAGACCGCTAGCCTGAAGCAAACAGCTATAGTCACTGGTTAACATACTTGAAACAGGATGACCACAAATCAGAAGCATATAATAGAGTCACAAAAACCAAAAAGAAACCAAGCTAATGCAAAAGAAAATTATCAAACCACAAAAAGGAAAAGAAAGGAACAAAGAAGAAATACCAAATTACTTGGAAAACTAAGTTCAAAATGGCAATAAACACATCTATCAATAATTACTATAAATGTCAATGGACTAAATGCTCCAATCAAAAGACACAGAGTGGCGGATTGGATAATAAAAACAAGAACCTATGATATGCTGCCCACAAGAGACCCACTTTAGGGTGAAGGACACACATAGATTGAAAGTGAGAGGATGGATAAAGGTATTTCATGCAAATGGAAATGACAAGAAAATGAGAGTAGCAATACTCATATCAGACAAAATAGACTGCCTTTCTTTATGCCCTTTGTTTTAAAGGAGGACACTATATAATGATCAAAGGAGCAATACAAAATGAGGATATTACATTCATCAGCATATGTACACCCAATATAGGATCACCTAAATATATAAAACAAATACTAACAGACATAAAGGGAGAAACTGATAGGAATACAATAATAATAGGAGACTTTAACACCCCACCAACATCATTAGATAGGTCTTCCAGATAGAAAATCAATAAGGCAACAGAGATGCAAAATGACACAACAGAACAGTTGAATTTGGTTGATATTTTTAGGACATTACATCCCCCTCAAAACAAAATATACATTCTTTTCAAGTACTCATGGAACAGTCTCTAGGATAGACCATATACTCAGGCACAAAAGAAGCTTTAAAAAATTTTGAGAATAGAAATTCAAGCATCTTTTCTGACCACAATGGCATGAAACTAGAAATCAACCACAGAAAAACAATAAGAAAAGAGGACTGCATGGAGACTAAACAACATGCTACTTAAAAACCAATGGGTCAACAATGAAATCAAAGAAAAAACTGAAAAAATAATTTGAGACAAAAAACAATGTAAACACAACTACACAAAATCTATGGGTTGCAGCAAAAGCAGTCCTTAGAGGAAAGTTAATAGTGATACAGGCCTTCCTCAAAAAACAAGAACAATCTCAAGTAAACAACCTAACCTACCACCTAAAAGAATTAGAAAAGGAAGAAAAAACAAAACCTGAAGTCAGCAGAAGGAAAGAAATAATGAAGATTAGAGAAGAAATAAATAAAATAGAGATTTTTTTAAAATAGGAAAAAATCAATCAAACCAAGAGCTGGTTTTTTGAAAGAGTAAACAAAATTGACAAACTTCTGGCCAGGCTCACCATGAAGAAGAGAGAGAGGACACAAATAAACAGTAAGAAATAAAAATGGAGAAATTACAACCAACACCACAGAAATACAAAAAATCATAAGAGAATACTGTGAACACCTATTTGACAATAAATTGGACAACCCAGAAGAAATGGACAAGTTTCTAGAAACACACAGTCCACCAAAACTGAATCAAGAAGAAATAAACCATTTTAACAGACCAATCACTAGAAGTGAAACAGAATAAGCAATAGAAAAATTTCCCTACAAACAAAAGTCCAGATGGCTTCACTGGGGAATTCTATCAAAGAAGAGCTCATACCATCTCAAACTTTTCCAAATGACTGAAGAGGAGGGAATACTCCCAAACTCATTCTATGAATTCACCATCACCCTGATACCAAAGCCAGATAAAGATACTACCAAAAAAGAAAACGAATGGCCAATACCATTGATGAACACAGATGCAAAAATCATCAACAAAATACTAGCAAAAAATACAAAAACACATAAAAAAAATTATACACCATGATCAAGTTGAGTTCATCCCAGGGACACAAGGATAGTTCAACATAAGCAAATCTATCAATGTGACTATACCACATCAACAAGAAAAAGGACAAAATTCACATGATCATCTGAATAGATGGAGAAAAAGCATTTGACAAAATTCAACACTCATTTATGATAAAAACTCTTACCAAAGTGGATATAGAGAGAACATATCTCAACATAATAAAAGCTATTTATGACAAACCTACAGCCAGTATAATACTCAAAGATGAAGAGTTGAAAGCCTTCCCACTAAAATCTGGAATGGATGCTGACTCTCACTACTTCTATTCAATATAGAATTGGAAGTCCTAGCCATAGCAATTAGACAAGAAAAAGAAATAAAAGGGATCCAAATTGGAAGAGAAGAGGTAAAATTGTCACTATATGTGGATGACATGATACTACAGATATAAAACCCTAAAGGCTCCACACAAAAACTACTACAACTGATAAAAAGAATTCGGCAAAGTAGCAAGATGCAAGATTAACATACAGAAATCAGTTGCATTTCTTTACACCAACAATGCAATATTAGAAAAGGAACATAAAGAAATAATCCTTTTAAAAATTGCATCCAAAAAAAATAAAATACTTAGGAATAAATCTGACCAAGGAAGTGAAAGACTTACATGTGCAGAACTACAAAACATTGACTAAGGAGATTTAAAATAACTTAAAGAAATGGAAGAATACCCCATGTTCTTGGACTGGAAGAATTAATGTTGTTTAAATGGCCATACTACCAAAAGCAATCTACAGATTTATTGCAATCCCTATCAAATTACCCAGGACATTTTTCAAACAACTAAAACAGATAATCCTAAAATTTATATAGAATTGTAAGAGACCCATAATTGCCAAAGCATTACTGAAGAAAAAGAATGAAGCTGGAGGAATAACCCTCCCAGACTTCAGACAATACTACAGAGCTAGAATAATCAAAACAATATGGTATTAGTACAAAAACAGATATATGAATCAATGGAACAGAATAGAGAGCACAGAAGTAAACCCACAGCATTTGGTCAATTACTTTTTCACAAAGGAGGCAAGAACATACAGTGGAGTAGAAGACAGTCTCTTCAGCAAATGTTGCTGGGAAAACTGCATGTAAATCAATGAATTTAGAATACTCCCTCACACCATACACAAAAATAAATTCAAAATGGAATAAAGACTTGAACCTAAGACAGGACATTATAAACCTCTTAGAAGAAAACATAGGCAAAATATTCTCTGACAAGTCTCAGCAGTGTTCTAAAGGCAGTCTACCCAGGCAATAGAAATAAAAGCAAAAATAAACAAATGAGACCTAATTAAACTTAAGTTTTTGCACAGCAAAGGAAACCATAAGCAAAACAAAACAACAACCTACAGAATAGGAGAAAATATTTGCAAAAGATGAGACTGACAAAGACTTAATTTCTAGAATATACAAGCAGCTCATATAACGTAATAATAAATAAACAAACAACCCAATCCAAAAATGAACAGAAGACCTAAACAATTCTCCAATGAAGATATACAAATGGCCAACAGGCACATGAAAAGATGCTCAATACTGCTAATTATCAGAGAATGCAAATCAAAATTACAATGAGGTATCACCTCACACCAGTCAGAATGGCCATCATTCAAAAGACCACAAACAACAGGGAACCCTCCTACACTGTTGGTGGGAATGTAGTTTAATGTAGCCATTATCAAAACAATATGAAGATTCCTCAAAAAAACTAAAAATACACTTACCGTATATTTCAAGAATCCCACTCCTGGGCATATATCTGGAGGGAACTTTAATTTGAAAAGAATCATGCACCCCAGTGTTCACAGCAGCACTATTTACAATAGCCAAGACATGGAAACAACCTAAATATCCATTGACAGATGACTGGATAAAGAAGTTTTGGTATATTATACAATGCAATACTACTCAGCTATAAAAAATAAAGTAATGCCATTTGCAGCAATATAGATGGACCCACAGATAGACATTCTAAGTGAAGTAAGCCAGAAAGAGAAAGGAAAATACCATATGATACCACTTATATGTGGAATCTTAAAAAAAAAAAAGACAAATTAACTTATTTACAAAATAGAAACAGACTCACAGACACAGAAAACAAATTTATGTTTACCAGTGGGGGAAGGGAGGTGAGAAGGGACAAATCGGGAGTTTGAGATTTGCAGATAGTAACTACTGTATATACAATTGATAAACAACAAGCATATACTGTATAGCACAGGGAACTATATTCAATATCTTGTAGTATCCTATAATGAAAAAGAATATGAAAATGAATATATATGTATATGTATGACTGAACTATTATGATGTACACCAGATATTGAAACATTGTAAACTGACTATACTTCAAAAAAAATCTTTCAGAAATTAACTCTGAGAAAATTATTTGCAGTGACTAGATTGTAGACGTCACTGTTAAAAAAAAACATTATAAGAGGAGGAGAGAATTTGGGGTTATGGAACCTTCGTGAAAATGTTTATAGACCACAATACTGTGAATCTAGCTACAAGGCACTGTATTCTCTTCCCAAGACAATTTGTTTCATCTCTTTGCCTCATCCACTTTCATTATAACAGTGCTTCATGAGACTGTTTTGATATGATGGTTTTAACTGTATTATACCCCATTCAGTGATTTTAGTGAACTTTTTATAGTTTTACAATAGTTATATGAGTTTGAGAACCTCAAATTAGAAGATCGTGTTTAATCTTCCAAAATCAAGTCACCTATCACTAATCTATCATCTTTGTATCTACCTACCAACCATGTATCACCTATGTATTATCTATCAAAAAGCAATAAATTGGTTCTAAATCGCTTCTATCTAGCCTTTGGTGCTAGGGAGATTTAGGAAAATTTCTTGATGTAACAATTTCCTGATTTATAATATATCCTATAGACTGATATGGGACAAAAGACGAACGTTAAGGTTTAAAAAAAAAAAGATTGCAAGAAGGAAGAGAGGGATCACTCAACAACCAGAGGCTGGAGAAATCCACAGCCCAGTGTCTTGATGTATCAAATGCAAGCCTTCTTTTGTTCATGCGTATCATTGAAACATCTTCGAAGAACTGCCTTGTGGTCAACAGGGAATGTAATAGACTCATTACTCTCAGGAAATAAAGAGAAGACCCATGACACCCTGGTAAGAAAAAGAGCTCTCATGACCTTCAGCAGGGTTGAGGAAGGTGGATCTCTTTGACATTTATTAATTTATAATTTAATTTAATTACTAATTTAACTGCAGTTGAAAGAGGTAGAATAACTTGTTCAATAAGAACTGGAATCCTAATGAGAGTCACAGTGTTTGTTCAGGGGAATAAATCTTTGAAGATCTCTGAGAATTTATACATAGTGGTCATAATTTTGTCGAGGGGGACAAAACATTAAGAGTCTCTTTGGTTGTTGGATTTTAACTTTTGGAATAAGTGACATGAATTTCTGTTGATTATGGAAACTGTTCTATTCTAAAGAGCACATTCAGTGACATACTGATGAAAAATCTTCAGTTGCTCACATATAACTTTAATGAAGCTGTCCAATACCAGCTGGTCACACTCTAAGGACTCCAGTCTACTTGTAATCTCCTTAAAGCAAATTTACTTGGGTGCTGACGTCAAAAATAGAACTCTATCAGTGTCACCTTTTTGTCAGCAAACAGATTAAACACTTCTAATATCCAGCATAATGACCTTCTGTACGGTCTAGATCACATTTGTGATAGTATATTTGATACAGCTGTAAACCTTGGATGAATACGCCTGCCTAAGAGAATAGCTTTTTTTCTAGTCTTAAACACATTACAGTTGCCAGTGTAAATCACTTGTCAGTCTATGGCAAATGTAACAGTGTTTTAATCTGAAAAAGGGGAGAAATAAAGTACAGATAATCTTTTTGGCCATTTTCTTGGCACCATCACACATTGGAGACTGACAGGTCCTTCACTTGAGTGACAGGTGTCCTTTGAAATGCCTGTGAATCAGTATCTGTACAGACTGTTGAAATGCATATTTCCCTCCTTATCGTAAAGGCATGGATGGGCAAGATAGGTGCTGTTAACATTGCAAATAGCTCCAGAATTATTCATTGTCAGCTCCAGGCAAAGAATAGGAGGAAAGTTTTATTATTCACCATGCACAATAGCAGGATGCTTAATGATTCTCAGTTACCTTGGCAGAATTGTCTGCTGACTTCAGGCACTAGCAGTGGGTGACACAGGTCTGGCCAAGTGTTAGAGCAAGATCATACATTCTGGTCCCATTTTAATTTCTAATACATTAATCTTTCCCTCCCAGATGCACAATGAATATTCCATAGACTCTTGTTTGTCAGAAGCTGTCTGGCTTTCATCTATTCAGGTGGTTTCATTGACTGTGAAAGCGTGCTTCAAAGGCCTGATCAGTCAATGACAACTGTCTCACAATAGCATTGAGTAATGCTCCCCTTTTTTCTTTTCAGGCATCTGATAGACAACTTTGACACCTGATCTCTGGGGACCTTATGGAGTCACTCAGAGTTCTTAAGAGACTTCCCTTACTTTATCATTCCAGAAAGAATTGTCACAGGTGAATGTATCGCACTTTCTCAGGAGCTGAACCTGACCCTTGAATCCATCTCATTTGCACTGCAGGTTTCACAATGAATTAAAATGGATTAAGTTGGCTTAATGCTGTTTTACAAGCAAGCAAAAAGCACCGTGCCATTCATTTTTAATTTTAATCCTTTGTCTTAGCCTGCTAATTACTATTGTTTTAAGTTCATTATCCTGGCATGCACATTGTTACTGGTTAGATGCTAATGCTTGTAAGCAGTGTCCTTACTTTTGCAGGTACTGACCCTTCAATTGTCAAATTAGTCCATGTCACTGCTGAACAGCAGACTCTGTAATCTACAATTCTCTCTTTAAAATTTTATTCTTCTCTTGTCTCTTAATTAAGCAATAACCCCACTGAAGCATCTTATGCACAGACTCAAGTTCAAAAGCATTAAAAGGAGGAGAAACTGGAAATTGGATATGTGATTCTTTTAGTTTCTCTGACAACCCTGGGTCAGAGAAATTTTATCATACTACATGTTTTGTCTGTAAAGCTTGCAATATATGACCATAAAAGCAATCTGAGCTACATTTCCTATCTCACTACAACTTTTTTCAAAATCTTCATTAATAACAATGGGGATGCTACAATGCTTCCGTTGAGGGCAAAACATAAGGACGAAAAAAAACATTGCTGAGAAATGACTTGAAAAGATGAACCAGTCACAGAATTCATGGAACTAACTTCTGGTTCAAGATTCAAAGTGTCGAGCATACTTTCTCATTTCAATACAAGCATTATCTCCACAGTGTCCTCATGGAGGTCAGCCAGCGCTCTGAACATTTTCTGTGCAGGAAACTGTACAGCCTCACAATTGTGATATTCTGGTTACTACAAAGTTTATTGTTATCATGAATTGAAATCTACCTCCCTCTACCTTCCATCCACTGGTCACAGTTCTGTGTTCTGGAGCCATGCACACTAAAAACCTCTGCCTTTGCTTCATGACTCCACTTTGGTTATCTGATGCATGCCTTGCCAAAGCTTTTTCAAGAGACTAATAAATACACCAAGTTCCTGTACTCATTATTTAAGCAATACAAATTTAAGACCCTTTTCTAATCACAGTCACTCTCTTCTGAACATGTTCCTCTTTGTTCTTCT
This sequence comes from Vicugna pacos, assembly GCF_048564905.1. Classification (NCBI taxonomy): domain Eukaryota; kingdom Metazoa; phylum Chordata; class Mammalia; order Artiodactyla; family Camelidae; genus Vicugna; species Vicugna pacos. Next base: position 33,043,007 of record NC_132991.1, on the reverse strand, counting down.
CCAATATGCAATTTTTTGTCAAAGATAAACATTTGGGAAATACATCTATCCTCCATGAAGCACAGCAAATCCAAAAAAACATGAATTCCCACCACCAACTGTATCAGCTTACATGGATCTCAACCCACTTTGCCTTACTTCTTAATCACAATGTAAGAAATGTCCCAAATCCCACGCGCTCCTGATTCTCTCCCCTCTTGCAGCTTCAACGGCTTTACAAGTATTCGTACTCTCTCCTACATCAGCAATTCTTCCCTTTCTACCAGATCAGCTTAGCAAGAAATCATACCATTTTCTACTTAAAAGTAGTCCCCCCACCTTGATCATAAATCCGCCTGTGTCTACTGCCTCCAATTTTCTCCTCTCTCTCATAGAAACTTAGTATCGAGTTGTCAGCATTCAGTGTCTCTACTCCTTCTTGTTATGTATTACCTCCTCAGACTACTCTAAGGTTTTGGTCACACTGTTTCCTGAAAATGCTTCTGTCTATGAGTTCCATATTGCCAAAATCAATAGTTTCTTCATTGTTCTCATTTACTCAAGTCTCTCAGGAACATCTGACACAGTTGGCTACCTTTCCTTCTTGAAATATTTTCTTTTTTAACTTTAGTTGCACTATGATATCCTGGTTTACCTCATACTCCATTGGCTGCTACTTCCCAGTCTTTGCTGACTTCTCTTTCTCATTCTGATCTCTACATCCTAGAGTCTTTGATCCTTGAACTTTGACCCTCTTCTCTATTTACATTCACATTTTAAGTGATCTTATCTGATCCCACAGTTTTAAATGACATCCATATGTTGACATCTCCCTAAATTATACCTTGAATGCTGGACTCTTCTGAGAGCTTTAGACTTGTATATTCATGTTCCTGCTCAACATCTCCATTAGTTTTGAAACATTTCACTTTGTTTCTCGTAATGATTGGTTAAATAATCAGACTTATCTTTTCCCCTTATTCCCACCCAGATACCTAAAAGAAGTAGAGAAGACATACCTTTGAGTTGTGTAAAAAGCAACAGAATCTGACAAGACAATAATTATTGGGTCAAAAGTAGAGATGAAATAGAAATCAAGAGCAGAAAATGAGCATGGCAGCTGTTGCAAGGTGAACAGAACAGTAATCAAAACTAGACCCCCCCCCCCCCAATTTGAGAGTCTAACAGGAGAATTTCCCAGCAATCGTCTGGGATCCCAAAGAACTATGCTCTGTGGGGAGAAGGTAAAATAGAAAGGGAAAAGCCCTCACATGGAATTCCAGCCTGATTCTGAGTCAACTAGATTACCTCCAGGAGCTTGGCAGAATGAATCACAAATTCCCTCTGGACAGTAGCTACATTTATCCTAAGCTCTGATAGCTACCAATAGTTATCCATCCCATAGTTTAAGAAAACCAAGGAGTACAAGAAATAAGACACCATGAAGGAGAAACACCAGGAAAAAAAAAAACCCAGAAATGAACTATAAATACTTCAGATTGTGCTCAGATGACATTTCCCTCATCCCCAACATTCAATCCATCAATAATGCTGTAGATTATACTTCCAAGAATTTGTAATAACAAATATTCTTTCAGCATCTTTACTGCTATAATCCTAGCCCAAATGGCTATAATTTATCACTTGAACTACTGTAGTACCCTATTAAATAATCACCCTGATTTTATCTTTGTCCTCTTCTAATTTTTCTCCATGTGGCATCCAGCAAGATCATTGAAAATTTTAATCAGATTATATCAATTCTCTTCCTAAAACCCTTCAATGGCTTCCTACTGTTTAAAAATGGTTTGCAAAGTCCTGCAAGATTTCCTGATGTGTCTTCTTTATACCATGCTCTCAGCTGCCTTTCTTGAGCATATAAGCTTAACTTTGCCTCATATTCATTGCACTTACTGATGTCTCTTTCTGAAAAGTACCCTTCTTTTATAGACGGTTTAGCTCAGGGGTCATCTCCACATTAAGACTTTCCTGATTACTCAATCTAATAACCTCCCACCTCTTCAGTCAATCTCTAGTATCTGTCTTGTTGTTGTAAATTGCATTTACCACTATCTTAAAATATTATTTATTCATTAATTTACTTATAAGACCTTACCACTCTAGTTCACTGTTCTATTTCCAGAGCCAGAGAGAGCAGTGCCTGGCAAGCAACAGGGGCACAAAAATATTTGCTAAATGATGAAAATACTTTAGCTCTTACTAGCATAACTGACAAATGTATTATAAACATACATTTCTGTGAGAGTTTATCATTGGAAAGTCATTTTCAAAAATGTTTCCCATTTTCTCCACTGTTTAGCATACAGAAATTAATAAACTGTGAGGAAGAAACTGTAGTTTAACCTACTACATGTGATGTCCAATAAACTACAAGTTTTTACTAAAGCTCCGATGAACTAGGAGAAGCATTTGCAGCAGATTTAAAAGGACATGAGTTTGTGTCCTGATAAAGTTAAAATTACAGAAACGACTAAGTCTTAAGTATCAAAAATACAAATGGTTGGGGGTGTATGTTTAAAAATAAAAATTGGGTTATTGACCAATAAAGTATCATCTGATGAATTTTATAAATGTTATCTAAATGCTAAGAAATCTAAGTAAGTGACTAACAGGAATTTGGTGAAAGAAAGCACTTGGATTTTAATTAAGGATTGAGAGTGGCCATAAATGTGAGAGAAGAGAAAGGAGATGGCATTTAGAAGAAGAAAGGAATGAATTTGAGTGGGAAAAAAGGCATGAAACTTTCTTATTTGAGAATAGAGGTATCTAAATTGTGTGGAGACTTGGGTTGTGAGGAAGGAGAATCTAGTGCAGTGTTTGAAAGGCAGGGCAAGCCCACCTGAAACTGTCACCATTATAAAGGAGAAGGGGAACATGGTTGGAAATGGGCAGCAAGAAGACCAAGGGTAACTGTCAGCAGGTGTGAAGTGCTTGCTCTGCCTAAGGTTTGATTTGAAGACCCTTCCTGCATTCCCACATTAATTCTCCATCACAACCCTGGACCGAGGGACTGATTTTCATTCCTGTTTTAAAATTGAGAAAGTAGAAACTTAGAAAGGTTTAAAGTACTTGTGCAAGACCAGTGATCCTTGAGTGAGAAAATCAGCATTTTCAGCCTAATTGTTCTGATTCTTAAATCCATCCTTACAGAACATTCTCTATAAAGCATTCTCTTTGACTTAAATCTAGGATGTGCAAGTTCCCCAGCAAAACCCTGAAGGTTTTCACACATCCTTGTTTAAAATTTGCTGTTGGTTTCCTATGAGTGTGCGCGTGCACGTGCCTGAGCCAGTGCTTCTATTTGTAATAACACGTTGGATTTACAGGGCCTAGGCCTAGCATTTACAGGGCCTGAGGTTTCCTTGGCAGGCAGCCATCTATTCTCACCTTCTCAAGCTTGTGGCTACAACAGTTGGCATTCCATCTTCCTGCCTGCTCTTTTTAGACATTTCTTCCATCTGATTAGTCATTTAAAATCTTCCTGCAGTGTTTGTTGATCTTCACCTGTTTGTTGCTTTTCCTGTGTTTAGAGGTTAAAATGTTATGTTGGTGTCAGCTTAATAAAGCCTAAGAGGAGATGAATCCACACAACCATCTGAACTAAGCAGATGGCAAAGCATGGTTTGAAAGTTGAACTGCTCCGTGGTGTGCCTGCCTTAAAATAAGGGAATCATTTTGATGGGTTTCATCTATAGAATAAGGAGCTCAACATAAAGTTAAAGCCCGGTTATACTAACTGGTTAATAATGATTTAAATTAGAACTTCTTTTAATTTGCTAACCCCAACACTATGTGTATAATTGAATTCTATCAAGTCTCAGAATAAATTTGATTATTACTGCTAGCAATAATATTTTAAAATAACATATCTCAAAGCCTTGGGGAGGGAGCCTATTTGTGATTTCTTAATGGGTAATAGGATGAACCAGACCACCTGGACCCCCAAGCTCTGAGAGTCAAAAATCTAAGTCAACAACAGCAGGGACTAAATTTTAGGCCACTCCATTTACCTAAAAATCACTCAAGAGTGACTAGTAAGTGCTCAACACATTGTTAGTAGAATGAAGAGAAACGCTAGTAACTTTGAAATAGGGTAACAGACAAGGACTGAAAGAGCTTTTTGGATAGAGATAGACTCACTTTAAAAGTACGATGATTTGCTTGTTTTGACATTAATTAGTATCCTCTTAACATTTTACCATTTCTTCTTAACAAACTCCTATACTCCTCATAGGACCCTCTTTCTCCCTCTTAACACTTACCAAAATATGGTGATACCACTAAACTCTGGCCTAATTTCAGCTCCTTTTTGCAGAAGCTGCTCTTAATTCACACTGTGTATATTATTGGCCAGGGAAATAGGGCCAACAGTTTTCTAAATCCCAATTTCCAGTATCTTTTTGCTTTCAGATAAGACCACTTCTCACCAATGTCATTTATTTACTTATTGTTGGCTTCCCACAACTTTGATGACTTTGGTACCAGAATCAAGATTTTCTACCTTAGAGCTTTCCCTATCATTTCTGGAGACTCCAAAAATATAGAGAAGCTTTGGTGTCACAATTCTGCACCTTTTCAACTCAAATATCATTTTTTCTGTTCTTTTTTGGCACTTTGTATCCATAGCCACACCTTAGGCCTTTACCTCAGAGTAAACATGGTTTACTTCTGAATCTTAAACTCAACTGTCTTAGTTCTGTCTCTGTCTCTCACTGCACCCCCTTTTAATCTGACTTCCCCCTACTTTCCTTGCCAAATCATTTCACTTTTCATTTTTGTAGTATTACTGTAAGTTGTCCTCTTCTTGTTTTCAGAGAAATGTTTTAATGAATTGAGCAAAAGAATCTCTCTCCTCCTAGGAATTTCTATATAGCATGTCTAGCATCACCTCTCATTTTTAGCAAGTGTAGGAAAATTCTGTGATTATATTACTTTATTTTTTTAAATATACACTATTTTGATCTTACGATGTGTTGAAACCTTCTGTTCCATCTTTGGTGCAGTATAGGTTGATTTTTGCTCCTCCTACCCCACTGGAACCCCTCTCCCCAAAGTCACCAGTGACATAGCTAATATGGACCTTATGTTATTAAACCTCTGCCTAGATATTTAATGCAGTCAATCAGTCTTTCTGTCTTGAATTTTTACCCATCTTAACTCCCACAGTGCCACTCTTTCTACATGCCTTTCCCACGTCCTTTGCTTTTCTGTTTTTTGTACCTTGATGCTTTTAGTTTGTCTACTTCCCCTTTAAACACTGGTGTTCCAAGCAGCATGCCCTTGGCCCTCTTTTCTCATTACACATTCTTCCTGTGGATTTTGATACACATTCTTTTCCTGAATTACCCTCACCGTTTATATGCTAATGAATCTCCCAAAGCTCTGACTTCTTTCTTGAAGACACATCTACTCAAATACCTACTGAATATTTGTACTCTATGTTCTAGAAGTATCTTAAACTCAATTTGTAAAGCTCCTCTCTGTAAACTTAAAAACCTGATCCTTTTCCTATATTCCCCAATTTGCAGATGAGTGCTACCACCTAATCAATCTCCCAAGCCAGAATAAGAGGCACCTAGAAGACTTTCTCTACTGGACTCCTTGTTACCATATCCTCTCCTTTCTTCTTCTTACGTATCTTTTCTGTATCTCCTCTGCTATTGGTTATCTCAAGTTCCCTTTATTTTTTTTTTACCTAAATTATGGCAGTGGCTTCCTCTAAATTCTCATATTCCAGCTGACCTACCCTCTACACTGCTGTCATCTAAGTTTGTTACTCCTATGCTTAAAATTGTCTAGTGCTTCCCCGTTGGTTGAAATAAAGACGAGGCATATAAAAATGATACAGAAAGCCTTCAGTTATCTGCAGTGTCCATCTAATTTCCTTCCAGATTAATCCACCACACTGACATTTAGGCCACGTCAGCTCTAACTCTTTCCTTATTTGTAACATGTACCTCACCACCTTCAGGTTTCTCCCATCTTCCCTCCTGTCTCTACCAGGATAACGCTTACTAATTTTTCCAAAGTCCACTGAAGTTATGTCTTTTGAACAGCCTGTTATTTGCTGCTGTACCTTTGTGTATCCATCTCTATTGTAATTTGTATAATTGTACCTGTCTCCTTTCTTCATGGACTGTTAAGTTTCTTGAGAATCTGAATTGCAGCCTTCGTGTCACTCAGAAGAATTTCAAATGATGCATGGTGAATAATATGTGCTTAGTTAATATTTACTGAATATACAGGTAGATAAAATTATAAAAGTCATATGAACATCGTATGAGCCATTTATCTTTTTAAATGTCAGCTTTAGAATTATGTAATTCCCCAGGGAATTCTGTGCCTGTTACTGAGGGACTTAATTGTTATGCCTTGCACATTCCAGTAGCTTCATTTTCTCATGTTCTCACTACATTTAGATACAATCTTGAATCCATTAATTTTACTGTAAAAATGTGTAGGAAGAAAACAGACAAATTCTCCATGGGTAGGAAGACTCCTTTTTAAAATGAGCATAAATTGAATTGAGAATCTAGTAGAGAAAAAAATCAGGCTCTTTAAACTTGAAAAGGAAACAATTTACCAAATGTCTTGATCAGTAATAGGTTATCATACTATTCCTTTACCAAAAATAAGGCTCAAGAAGGACTAGCTTATTAATTAGTATAGTTCTTACTCACATTTTCTAAAGAGAGTTCTGATAACATCTTTGTTTGAAGCCTCCTTCCTTCACAACAGTCAGCAGGGCCTGTTAATGGATGATTTCAGCCAGTACATTTACATCTTTGAATCTTCTGTATTACAGCCTTCAACTGTAATTTCATAGGAGACTTCTAATGGAAGTACAGCATCTCGGTGGCTTTTATTTTGGGATGTTGTGCCAATGTAGGATACAGACAACCTTTTTTTTTTTTTTTTTTTTTGCAGAGTGATGTTGACACACATCTGCTCAAATACATTAACGTTTCCATCCCAACTGACTCAATTGGCAGGAACAAGCTCACTCTTCTTTGTGAGTATAGAAGTAGGGAGGGGGCACTGCACTGAAAGCAGGGAGGCATTTACAATTTGTCAAGATATATTCCAACACTTATTTTAAAAAATAAGTACTGGGTCCAACTTGAGCTAATAAGCTAATGACTACTTATCCTTTACTATTAAGCTTCAAAGCAGCTCTTAACTAAATGAGCCAATTATTACATCGCTGTGTATTTTTCATTCCTTCCTGTTAAATCATGCATTTGGTGTTATATAGAAGTTTTATGCTTATTAAAAAATAACCAGTATGTATGAGCTTATGAAAGGAAACCTCACTCAGATTTTTAAAAAGCAAATGAAAACCTTCAAATCTAACTGGTGCCATATGGTACACTCAAAAACACTTGTAAAAGGAAAGTTAAACCTTGAATATATTAATGATTTTTTTTTCTCAAAGAAAAAATTGCCTCTTTTCCATCTTTGTATCTGAAAAGACTTCTGAATAAGGGCATTATGGAACACTTTGCTCCACAAAGTGAATTCAGTAACATAAACCTTGTATTGGTTTTATTATTATTGTGCTTATAAATAGTGCATGGTTTTGAGCAAGACAAAACATTAACATTATGCATTAATATTGCTCTTAAGGTATTAAAGACTATCCATAGATGATTTGCCACTTTTTTTCCCATTATATTTCTAAAAAAAACAAAAACCAACAACAAAAAACTCTTTAATCTGACCTTGATGTAAAGACACAGGCACAATCAACCAGTTGTGAGATACAGGAATACAATTGTAGAGAAGCAAGTCTCCTCCAGACATTCATTTTTTCCCTTCCACGTGAAGCCTTTAACTCTTAATTTATACCAATATGTAAAGCGTCTACAGAAGAGCCCGATTTGTTTTTTTCTTCTTTCTAAATGCAAATATGAAAGACCCAGAAAGCAATGGAAAACAAAGAACTGTGAGTTTAAGGAGAATATCTATACCTCTACACTCTTTCCTCCCCATCAGATTGTCAACATTAAGCTGGTCTATCATTTACTAAATACAAGGGAGTGCTTTAATTTCAAGTGTATTAAAGAGTAGCTTTCTGAATATCTTAAATGAATACTATGTGCATAAATATACACATCTTTTTATTTTTTCACGATCACTACACATATCTCATTTGTTGAGGTGGGATAATATTTTTCTAGTGTAAAGCTAAGAAAAATGTATGGGATTGGATTTTTCCTTTCTTGGCTTTAAGCTGTGAGAATTTGTTCCGCTATGGAATGTAGCTTTCCCAATGGGATAGAAGGAAACACTGACGAAGGGTCTCAGTATGAACAGCAGCTCCCCATTTCATCTCACTTGAAGCTGTGTCCACTAACATTATGTCTCTTTCCCTTTTACCTACGAACATCTTTTTCACTCCTGACACATACAGAGTGTTGTCCAAGACTATGCAGTTGTTTTCCCAGATCTTTTAGGTAATGATTATTTTCTGAAGGAAGAAGCAACCGACATGTCGACACACCTAAAATAACATCACATCTCAGTGAGTTTCTATTGTTATCTAGATTAAAAGACAAATCTCCTTTTTCTTATTTGGTTAACAAAAGGATTTGATTTTCAAAGAATTTCTTTATATTTTTAACGTGTTTATTTTACAGATATCAGGAAGATGTAGATTTTTAATGGGGTAAACGAGGCTAGCATTGAAGAATGCCTTTGCAGACTTTATTTAATTCAGATCTGAACAATAATTGTTGCTTATCAAGTGGTAGAAATCAAGTAGCAAAGTATTTAGTTAATTTATTTAATCATCTGTGTGCCACTCCCAGAGTGGGGCTCTGTAATTTTAATGTACACATGGTTTAGTGCCCCTGAAAATGGAATGGAAATACACAAACTGAGAAAAGTAGAGTGGCAATCGAAATTTATATAGTAAATTGTGTAAGCACCATTAAAATGTAGTATTACTTTTCGAGGAAAATGTTTGTATTAAAATTGTATTTCTAAAGTCAGAATGTGATTTTGTCATTTAAGTATAAACTGAAACTTAGATGTGCCTACAAAAATAAGAACTACTCAATTTTCAGTCATTTGGTAGTTCATAGAGTTTGGTCATGAGACCACTAAGAGAGATATCTACAGATTAAATCTGCTTTCCTAATAAAGATCTAGAATTCCACAATTTGGGATTATGATTTAAAGTTTAGTTTATATTGCAAAAGATGATCAAAGTAAGGTATGATTATTAAAGATAAAGATAATGAAAAGGAGTATTTGTAGAAAAATACATATCAAATGTTCTCCAGACTGTTGTTCAAATCCCACTGCATTATTACTCAAATATTAAACATAGAGCAAGAATATAGAGGGTCTCACATTGTGTGCAGAGAGGCTAGAATTTATGCAAGTAGACTGGTCAAGCCTTTGGTGATTAGATGACGCATGCAGCTCTTTAAGTAACTTAATACAAATGGAAAAATTCGAAAACTTCCAATCTTTCCATGGCAGAAATGATGCAAGAAAACTTTTGGAGATAAAAATCTTGCTTGAATTTGCTGGAAAATCGCTAGTCTAATAGGCACAACTTTTTTCAATGTTGTACTAGAAAAATAGCAAAGATGGAAGAAACAAAGAAACTTTTAAATAAAAACACATTTAACCAAATGAATGAGGGAAAAAAAAGGAAGGCAAGGAACAATCAGATGCCAATTTCACTAAAATAAAAGTCATCTAGCAGAAGTTTGCCAGCGAATATATTTGTGATTATAGAGAAAGCATATTTCACTGCTACCAAATAGAATTCCCAGAGATGAAATGAGCCCACATTCTTTGCCTACACAGGAGATTTTACTCTTTCTTTATAGACAAATTCACATTGAAATACGTGTATAGAAATGGTGTAGCTGTTCAAAATTCCACTTGTTTCTAATGTCCAACTTACATATTAAATTGGAGTACCTTTAAAAATCTTCATAAATATATTTAGAAGTAAATTTGAAGTTGGCTGCAATTGATAAAAGTCTAATTTCCTAAATATTAAAAAAATAGTTTGGTAAACTTTTGCTCCATAATATTTTATGTTCTTCATATTACAGGCTGCACAGAGGATCTGCACAGATGACTGGGCATTATCAAAATATTTTATGTCCAAATATTGCTTTGTGAAACACAACCACATTAACACTTGATGTATTTTCTCCTAGTATTTTTCCTAATTATTGTATTTTATTACCAAGTTGAATATTTAACTGTATCCTACTCTTTTCACTTGCTATTAAATCACAAATGTTTCCATGACATTACATACTCTTGGTAATAATGATTTTTAATGACTAAACAAATTTTGTGGATTTGTCATAACTGACATGTGTTTTATAATTGGATATCTAAATTATTTTCAGTTTTTCAAAACCAAACCGTTTTCCAAAGGCATTCTATATGCATTTTTTTTTACTATATTTCATATATTCTCAGAAATGGAATTACTGGTCAAGGTTATGACTTTCACTTAATTTTTAATTACCTTTAAAAATTATACAATTCAGAAACATTAAAGCAGTATAAAAGTACTTAAAGTACACATAATGGTCTCCTTTCGTTCTCTGTCTCTGTTCACTGGCAGTTCATTTTCAGTGCTTTTACGTGGACATACGTACATATGGAGATAAAGGTTTTTGTTATAAAAATAGAATTATATATGTACTATTGTATAGTACTGTATTTCATAATATATCTTAGTTATATTTCCTTATTATTATACTTCTTTTTAATTAAAAAAAATCTCATCCAGATTTCTCTGTATTGGGACATTTAATTTTATGTAAATGACTATTATATATACACACACACACACACACACATATATATAAAATAAAGTCTAGAAAATTATGTTTTGTAAGTAGTCCCTTCCAATCATCATTCCTCCCCCATCCCTCTACCCAAAGGAAAGTGCTCTTAAAATTCTTCTATTATTCTTTCCAATTAAAAAGCCATCAGTGTCATCTTAACTTGTTTTAAATAACTAATTCTCAGCAATGCATTAGGTAATTTTTACTCTAAGTGTCAGTATTTATCATACAAAGAAATAAATTGTTAAGTCAGATGAAGATGCTGATTTTCTGAGGGGTTTATTAGGTTGTGAAGAATGAGATTTTTCTGCCAATTACGTTAGATTGGGCTAGAATTCTAATTATTAATAAGGTCTGTTTGTTGCACAGAGAAGTAAGTAACATGGCTCCCAGGAAAATGACTTGAAGAAACCCATGAGAGGAAGCCTGCTCTTTATGGAAGGGTTATTCATGCTGAGAACTGTTTGAGAGATTAAATCCATGCAGGATGCCTCTAGTTCTGTCTTCAATTAGATTAGAGGCCATAAAACAGTTTAGAAGTGTGGTTTTCACCAGAGTGAATGTAAAGGACAAAGGGCAAAGGGTAATTAGCTTCTGACCTGGAAGAGCTCATAAGAGAAGGAAATTCCAGTAAAACAGCTTTACTTTGACCATCTGATAGTGTGTAAGAGTGTGAAGCAGTATGTGTTCATCAGTAATAGAAGTCTATTTTTATTAGAATACTACATGGCAGGTCACAAACTCAAATGGCCACACAGGCAGGTGGTCACACAAACGAGTGAAGCCATTCTGACCTGGTGACTGTAAGAGCACGTGCACCGTCCAAAGGCACAACGGACTCCTGCAGTTTGGTGCAAGGCCACGATGTGGGCTGAGGGCTGTTACAATGTGATATTTCAAGAGATCCAGATACAAAAATCTCACGTGCAATCTGCTATGGTATAAATGTTGGTAATTATTTTAAAACAATATATGGGCCAATCAACATGTGTTTGTGTGACAAACCTAGCCCAAGGGCCTCCAGGTTAGGGCCTCTGACTAAGTAACTTGGGACAGAAATACAGCTGTGACTAAGAGGACCCTAAGAGGCCTTCCTGGGACAGACACCCCCTCCGAATTCTCTGCTCCTCACTGAAGTATCTAGATAATAATATCTGATCCACATTTCCTGCGTTGTTTTACATATGCTAAAACCACCACCAAATGGAAGAAATTAACTACTTGATGATCATAAGCACAGAGCCTCCAATCCTACAAGCATCTATTGTTAACCCCTGTGGCACTGGCCTGTTACCTCACCATGAACCAATCAGAGAATTGTGCATGAGGTGATCATGTACCCTGGGACTCCTCCTCACCTTGCCTTTAAAAATGTTTTGCTGAAACCCAGCAGAGACTTCAGGTGTTTTGAGCACTACCTACCCTGGACTTTGCTTGGCATCCTACAATAAATGCTGTGCTTTCCTTCACCACAGCCCAGTGTCAGTAGATTGTTACTGAACCAAACTTGGGTACACTTGCCTATATGCAATAAGGGCAGAGTGTCAAGTCTTCTAAGCCAAAGTAGAGTAGAGGAGGGGTCCATTTCTTATCCATTCTTTCATTCAATGAGGATTTACTGAAAGAAGGCATATGGTTCACATTCTCACATATCAAATGCCAAAATAACAAAAGACTTAAACAAGATAAAATAACTGTGTGCTCTCTAGTAGTTCAAATGTAAGCAGTCCAGGACAGATACGATGGCTCTGCCTCCCTCCACACACTGTTTCCATTTTATGACCAAGATAGCTGCTTCAGCTCCTGCCATCAATTTATCTTACTGGCATTCCAGGCAATGGGAAGTAAAAAAAGAAAAATGGAGAGCGTGTTCATTCCCTTTGGGGATGCCACTCAGAAGTTTATATGCTATTTTCATCACTTACTCCAGTTGGCCAGAACTTAATCACATGGTCATAGCCAGCAACCAGAGAGGCTAGAAAATGTAATATTTGTGCTTGGCAACCATGTGTCCATCTAAAGTTTGAAGGACTTATTTACAAAGGAAGAAGAAACATCTAGCATTCTCTACCACTACAACCCTATTGTACTAGACAGTGTTAGGTAAGTTGCAATAAAAAAATACTTTTATGTAAATATATATTTCATGCCCACAAATAGTTCAAACTCCAGTAAGGCTTTATATTGTTGAGGAGGAATATTATCCAAGAAAAGGGAACAGTGTGATCAAATAAGGGCTGAAAAGTGTGGTGCTTTAAATGGTATTGGAGATTTAGCTCAAAACTGTTTGGCCTTCTCATCACAATGACACTCGCTCCAGGGAAGAAAACCTTGTGGAGAAAATACAGCTATGGATGTTGGCCTTTGATTCTGGAACCTTACTATTTCCAGATGATACTGCCAGGCTGAGAAGTTGTGCCTTGATTCTGTCAGAGCCAGCCACTTCATGAATAGGGAATCAGCCTCAAGAAAGCTTTGCCAACCCACAAAAATACTGCCTGCTTCCTTCTTGAATCACTCAACTGAATCACCCATCATTAGGAAATAAAGTGCCTAAAAAAGACCTAGGTCATCATAGCACCAACGCTAAGTGCAATATCTGGTGCTTTAAAAAAGGCATGGTGATAAAGAACAGACATGGGAACCAATATCCCACCCCAATAAAGTGACAAAACATTTCAAGATATACTGCTCTGGCTAATTTGGAGCATAAATTTCCAGCAAACAGACCCAGCCTATTTAACTCAGGAATACCTACCCTGATGCTATCCCCTGCTGAACCACCAAGACCAATTTAAAATTCAAACTCTCTGGAAACAATTACACAGGAATAATTTTGTACTTCTTCATGTTTTCCTCTCACATACAAATAATCCCAGCCTGGTTTTCTTTAACTGATCTAATAATTTTTGACTTTCATATCTTGACTTTAATCTTCAGATGGTATTTTGCCATATTTCCTCTGTATTTGTCATTCAGCTGTTTTTTCTTCATTGCATTTTCAAAATAAGGTTTTCTCAAAACATAGCCTTGAGCTTTCCACTTGCAATCCTGCTCCCAAATCTCTCGGGAGATCTAAGAGTAACTCTTGTTTTGACTTCTGACCTCAAAATTCAATCTCTATTCCAGTCTGCCAGAGCTCTTTCTTCAAACCCACATTCATCTTGCCAAAGGGAGAGGAGTCTCACTTAAACAGACATCATACAAGTACTATAGTAGTATTCACATTAGGTATCAAAGAGAACATGAATTAGGATGACGACAATGGAACCAGAAGGAAGGGAGAAAAACGAGGGACATTAATTAGAAGTAGAATCAGTTGACCTGGGGACTAACTGATTATGGCTAATAGGTTGAGGGAGGATTCAAAGATGGCACTGGAATTTCTAACGTGGTGGCAGAGGTAATGGTGGCTAATTAACAGAGAGAAGAATTTAGAAAGGTAATTAGTGGTGAGGCCGAGGTGTTAAGTCTGTAATGTGAGGCACTGTTTGGTGTTTAAAAGTGTAGTAAGGATATCTTCCTATTAATAACTTTATTTGTACTGTCAGTAGCTCTAAAAACATGCTACTAAATTTCTATTAACATAAAAGAGAAAACATGTTATCGTTAGATTTTTCTCTGATTCCTGATAAATACTCTAGGTTGGCTTAAGTAACTGTTAGTTTTTTCTTTTTTTTTAAATTCAGACGTAGATGAGGAAAGACATAATTCAAAAAGCTATTGCAATAGAGGGAAAGGGGATGGTTGTGATAGGGGACTATGAATTGCAATAAAGAAAATGTTCTCATCATTACATCTGTGTCTCAAACATCAGGCAGCAAATGGCTTTGCTTTTACAGGGAGGAGTAAACAAGCCTAGAGCAGAGCTGGTGTTAAGAGTGGGATGAACTGGGAGTATAAATAGCTGATCAGGGAATGTCTTTCCTGATGGTCAGCTGATTCTCAGTAGGGGCCATGAAGGAGGACTCTTTTCCAATGTCCAGTGCTCAAGTGTGGACTTAAATTCAGGGTCCCGGGAAAAAGAGAGAAGCCTGACTAAAGCTTGGTCAAACTGGTGGGGAGGGTCTATATCTGGCCTTGTCATAGGTAAGTAAGGGGCTCATTCATGAGTCTTATCTAAGCCATACAAGGAAGGGTGGTTCTTTACAGTGAGCCACTTGCTAGGACACAAAGGGGTGGGGGAGGAGGCAATTTCTTGATCTTCGCTGTTCAACTTAGTACCATTTCACTTGGACCATTCTTTTCAAGGAGGAGTAGCTAATCTAAAATTTTTAAAATGTATCTCAAGTCAGTAATTCTGAAAATGAATCTGTTGAAGAACTAGAAAGTGTTAATTTATTCCATTTAACAAGAAGACTGAAATACAAAGACTATATAAGGCTGCTGTGATAATAAAAGAAAAATTGACCCTCACGGGTTTTCTTCACAAATTTGTAGTGCCCATCAATTTGTAGATGTTGTCTATCCTTGTCTCCATCCTTCTCTTTTGTTGAACCTCTTTGGATACAGCTCTTGACTCTTCCCTCCTCAGATATTTGCATGTTCTATTGTGGACCCAAATGAACCAAGAAGACCATTCTCACTGGAATGTTATTGTGATTTACTAGGTCTGTGAACATATTTTTAGGTGGGGGAAGGGGAGTGTCTCTTGTACATCACCCAGAAGTTGGCCCATGCACTCAATAAAAGCTCATTATGGAAAGATTATAAAAGTATAATAATACATTTTAAGTGAGATGCAATGATCCATAAAATTGGTGTGGCTAATTAGCAGATCAAATCTCCGTAAGAACTGGATGTCTTTAATATCCTGCAGTTGCTTAATTCTATAGGTGTTTTACTATCCACAAATGTTTAGTAAAATTAAATAATAGTATAAATATTCAGTGGGATTAAAACAACTGTAAAATGAAACCAAACAAAATGAGTTTATTTTGTTAATAGAATCAAGAGAATCCCAGTGTTAATATAACACTACACAAAATCTAGAGCAAACATCCTCTGAATCCCAGCCTCATTTCACATGTAATTAACCTTTCTCAATCAAGCTAAGCATCTCTCACACCTCCTTCTCAACTGCTGTGCATCCATGTCTCTTCTTTCATGTGAACGAAAGACAAGCATCACTTTAGACTAATAGTACCGCCTCACACCATGCTTCCAGAGCAACGTCATCCCAAGAATATTTTCAATGCTGATCATTCCCCCCGCCCCGCTCAAAAGTATATTTTACAAGTCTTATTTTCTCTTGCAAAAGTAGAAGACATCTGATGCTAATGGATGATATATTTGAATAGTAAAATCTTCTCAACTATTAATCACAATGGAGATGGACACGTATATATTTTGACCTCTAACAGCTACTGCCTGATATCTAGTAAATGCTGATGATTTGGGAGCAGTAATCCGCCCCTTTGGGTGGGATCCCATTTCCTATCTACAGAGATGGAACAAACATATCACCTAGGTTTATATCAATCGGCACAGTCTATTCCCCTGGCCTCAGTGATTTGTAAACATGTGGACCCAGGACCCAAGTTGCTATAATCAAGGGAATTTTAAGGGCAAGTTGAGAGCCCTTGAGAAGAGAATATCTCTTTCTGGGGTCCTGAACCTGTGCTGTAGCCATTCTTCTACTACACAGATCCAGGGAATGAGGACAACATATGGAGGACAGTCTCCCAGAAGGAGGGAGAAACTACATCCTAGTGATGCTTTCTGAGCCTATATATAGCCATTCTTAAAGCCAGTTTTACCCCAAGGCTTCCCAGTTACATGAGTCAATAAATTTTGTTCTTTTAGTTTGAATAGTGTTTTCAGTCAAGATTAAAAGAATTCAAAATGATATATCAGGCCAATGTAGTAGCAGCAATATAGGTAAGATTATGGACTAAGAAATCATACAAACTTGGGTTCTAACTGTAGTCTACTCACTAACTTGCTGAATTTCCTTTGGCAAATAGCTTGAACTGAGGACATATTTCCTTCCAGTGTTTAAAAGTGTCCATAAAAACTATGTTGTGAGCATTGAATGAGTTGTACATAAATTTTACATAAAAGACATGTTAATACTCAATAAATGGTAGTTGCTATTTTTATAACACTGATTTTGCAGAGATTTTATAAAATACTAAGACCTATGTAAGTGGTTTTATTACAGCTGTACTGAATCTTATTCTAGATATTAAGTTAATCTGTATCCTGAAGTTTTTCTAGTTCCAGATATGTTTAGCTCTGAAATGTAGAGACTTGTGGGCAGTATTTGGTGGAGGAAACAAAATTCTGTTCTGAAAGTAAGGTCATGAGCTTAAAATTGACATCTGTTTTTACCGCGGTTGCTCAAGTGTTTAGAGGTGAAGTGAAGTGAGGGAAATGAAATGACTCACCACTGAGTCAACCAATAAGATTTGCAGAAAATTTTCACGAAAAGGTAGACAGAGATGTTCCTTCACAAGGTTCAGTGAGATCGTATTTTGAGGCACATCTCTACTCTTCTCATCATATTAAAAGATAAACTGAAGAATTAGAGATTATAAATAGTAGCAATGGGGTATACAATTCTAAGGAACAAAAACATAAAGCCACAGGACTTATGGTCTTCAGACATTGAAATAAAACTACAACAATCAGCATTTGGCACTTTTGGTTCAAAGGAAACTAAATTTATTCCTCACAGGTGAAGAAGAAGAATCAGACCCAAGTTTTGAAGTCAACAGCTACTGCTAAATTCCATTGGGATTCTGTTGTAGCAAGCTGAGCCTAGAAAGATGAGAGAACAGAGAGCATCCCTTGACCAGAAACTGAACAAAGCAGTTCACCAGACTGATGTTATGCACCATCTCCCACTTCACAACAGAACAGAGCCTTATGGTGTTGGTTCTATACTAGGGGCATAGAGGCTGGATGAGAAAACCTCAAAAACCACTAGTAAGAGAAATGTGAAAAGAGAGAAAGGGAAAAAATAAACCAAAAAATATTCCCTTTAAAATAGCCTACTATCATAATATATGTTGACCTCATATGAATTTAACTTTATGTAATAGTCTGAAAAATAATTTGAAATAAATGAGTTCTCACTGAGGTAAGTCATAACTTTCATTTTAACCAAAAATTATAAAAACAGGTATGTATGAAACAAAACCAGGTGGATATGAAAAACAACAAATTAGAGAACCTGGAGTTAATATAGATGTTATCAAATTTTTAACTTATCACAATAGACCCTAAAATTTATATAAGATACAATAAAAAATAAGGGCACTGGAATATTTAACTGAGAAATTTATCTGGATCGTAACACAAAAAGATAAGGAGATAAAAATATGAAAGAGCCGTTTTTAAAAGCACACTGAGAAGCTCCAAATGTAAGTCCAATAATATTAATTTCAGAATAAAGTATTACGAATTTTAAGAAAGCAAAATTTGAAGAAATAACAGCCAAAAGTTTTCCTGAATTAAAGAAACGAATCCTGAGATTGATCAAGTCCTGAGTAGAATAAAAATACAAACACACCTAGTCACATCTGGGTGATACTGCATTATCAAAGATCAAAGAAAAAAATCTTCAAGACTTCAGAAAATGTGTATTATTTACTATTATTTACAATGGAATGAAAATGGAAATTTCAGTAGCAAAAGTGATGCCAGTAGATAATACACTCCTATCTTTAAAGAGCTAAGAAAAAATTGTCAACCAAATTCAAGATAAAGCTAAACTATTATTAAAATAAAGAATAATCATGATCACATTCATTCAGAGAATTACTGAAAGAATAATTACAATTACTTAGGGAAAAACAAAGTGATCTCAAAGGGAGAGGATGGAAAAAATAATGAGCACGCAATTTCATTAAAACTACTAGTAAATTTTAACAATTACTTAGTACTCTGTGTCAAAATAAAAACAAAAAGTCTAAATTGAGTCCTTTGAAAGCCCTATGTATGATTTAAATGTGGAAGGTTCCTGTCATGCTTGGGAGAATAGAATAATGCATAGCTATAGACTGTTGTAATGAAAAATGTAGTTTTACATACATGTATTTTTCAAAATTAAGTGTAATAATTAAACTAATAGAGAAATAACGTATAGCTTCCAAACCAATAAAAAATAACAGCAAAATTAATCTAAATGAAGGTAGAAAAAGAAAAAAAGAAAAGCAATAGTAGAGATAAATTTAAATATATATTTATTTATTAAAAATCAGTACAAATAGATCAGTAATCACTGATATCAATCAAATGGATTAAACTTGCATATTAAAGAATTGAGAAGGATGACATCAGCAAGATGGTGGAATAGAAAGTTGTAGCCCACATACCTCCACAGGAACAATTTAAGAATGATATACACAGACCAAATTACATTTATAGGATTCCAGAATTTAGTTAAGAAGTTGTAGTACCTCAGGCAAGCAGAAACTCAAGAACGGTCACGTTGAAACAAGTAAGACAAGCAATTTCACTTTAGTAAATAATACTGCAAACTATCATAACTCAACACCAGGAGAGAATACTCCAGCTTAAGACTTGTTTCTTGGGGAAAAGAGAAGAGTGTCATGTGCATCCAGATTTCAGCTTTTTGGAGGACTATCTTGAGGGACTGGTTTCTGTCTTGTCTCATTGTAAGTGCTGATTAAACAGGTGTAGTTTAGCTGTATGAGGAAGATGCTAAGAACAAAGAATAGCAGAGGGCAGCTTGCTGAAGCTGGCATAGCTTGACACAATGGAAAAAGGTGCACAACTCAACACTTCTCCCATTGGAGGGAGGGAGATGAGTGGGACATGTGTCCAGCATTCCAACTTTTTGGAGGCCTATCCAAGGGACTGGTACCCATCTTGCCTAACTCAGTGTGCTAACAGGGAGCCCATATACTTTAGATGCCTGGTGGTCACTGAGAACAGGGAAGAGTAGGATGATTTGTTGCTATAGAACCAGAGATCTGCAGTGCTGGAGGCAAAAATTAGAGAAAGCAAGAGATCATAAACTCCTGATAAAGAAGACAAAGAAACTAGTAAGTCTCTCTAATTGGAAAATTACATACACAAGACCAGAGTTTGCATCTCCCTCAAAACAGTTTCAGAGTTCCTCAGAATTTTTAGCCAGATTGATTAGTGAGAATCTTCCCCTGTGTGAAGCCTGTTCATAAAGACTGGGAGAAGTGGCTATTTTTCCAAATGTGTGGATTTTAGCACAAAGTTATGAGACACATAAGGAAACAAGGAAACTTGGCTCAAATGAAGAAATAAAATAAGTTTTCAGAAACTGATCCTAAAGAAATGGGAATATATGAATAAGGAATTCAAAATAAACATCATATGACTGCTCCATGATCTTGAAAATGATGCATAAATAAATGAGAATATCAATAAAGATATAGAAATATTAAAATAGGACCAAACAAATTTTGGAGCTGAAAAATACAGTACTTGAACTGAAAAATTCACTAGACAGGTTCAAGAGCATACTGTAGAATATACAGAAGTCTAATTATAGTATTGTACAAGTGAAACTTACACAATGTTATAAACCAATGTTACGTCAATTAAAAAAGAGAAAGGTTCTCAACTTAACCTAACTTTACACCTTAATGAAGTAGAAAAGAACAAACTAAAGCCCAAAGTTAGCAGATGGGTGGAAATAATTAAGATTAGAATATAAATAAATGAAATGGGAAACAGAAAAACAAAACAAAATCAACATAAGAGTTGATTTTTTGGAAATGATTAGCTAGATTAACTGGGAACAGAAGAGAGAGGAGTCAAGTAAATACACATTCAGAAATGAAAGAGGAGATATTACAGCCAATGCTACAGAAATTAAAATAATCACAAGCTACTACTATGAATAATTATATGCCAACAAATTGGATAAACTAGAAGAAATAAATTCATTTCTAGAAATATACAGCCTACCAAGATTAAGTGACGAATAAATAGAAAATTTAAATATACCTAGAGTGAATAAGATTGAATCTGTAATAAATAATCTTCCAAAAAAGAAAACTCCAGGACAAGATGGCTTTACTGGGGAATTCTACCGAATATTTAAGAATTAATGCCAATACTTCTCAAACTCTTCCAAAAACTGAAGAGAAAGAAACACTTCAACATGATTTTATGAAACTAGAATTACCTTGATGCCAAAGCCCAAGATGACACTGTAAGAAAAGAAAACCAAAGGCCAATATTTCTGATAATTATAAATACAAAATCCTCAGCAAAACACTAGCAAACCAAATTCAGCAGCACATTAAAAGGATTAGACACCATGACTAAGTGGGATTTATCCCTGGGATTCAAGAATGGTTCAACTTTAGAAAATCAAAGAATGTAATAAGCCACATTAACAGAACAAATTATCAGAATCACATGGTTGTTTCCATACATGCAGGAAAAGCATTTGACAAAATTTAATACCATTTCATGATAAAAAAAAAAAAAACACTTAACAAAATAGGAATAGAAAGAAATTACCTCAGCATATTAAAGGTCATAAGTGAAAAACGCACAGCTACTATTACACTCAATGATTAAAAACTGAAAGCCTTTTCTTGAAGATGAAGAACACCACAGGGTACCTACTCATGCCATTTTTATTCAACATTGTACTGGAAGTACTAGTCAAAGTGATCAGGCAAGAATAAGAAATAAAAGGCATCCAAATAGGACAGTAAGAGTAAAATTATCTTTGTTCACAGATGACATGATCTTACCTTTAAGAACCCTGCCAGTGTTCCTCTGTGGGAGACTGGTCCAAGAGAAAAGATATTCAGCTTCTCCCAACAAAATGGCAGTGTCTCATTAAATCACTCTCCAGGGAAGCCTACCAGGGGGTTTTAGAGCTTCTAATCAGCTATTATGTTTTGCTCTTAAACATTAATCTCCAAAGGTGCCCAGACAATTGATGAAAACCAGAAACCAAACCAAACAAAAAAGCAACTCAGGGGAAAGAGGGAGCTAAAAAGAATATATCAATATATAGATAGATAAGTTTTAGATATGTATAAAGTGTAAGATTATAAACTATAGAAAGATTTTAAAAATCCATGAAAGATGTTATGTAAAAGTAACATTCAGAAACCAACACCCCAAAAAACCCTCTGAAATTAAAAATAATAAAGAATATTATTTAAAGGAAACAGAAAATTGAAAGATAAAGTGAAAAAGATCTCCCCAAAAGCTAGGCTAAAATGACAGATTTAATATATGGGAGAAAATTACATAATTATTTTAGGAGGTTATATATATCAATAATGGGAGTTATAGGAGGTAGGGACAAATAAAATGGAGAACTGTATTTACCAGAAAACAAAATATATTTTCAGATATTCAGGTTCTCAAAAATTTACCTGCCACATTCCTTTCTAAGGACATTGAGAATGTGTTCCATTAAAAATAAGGGAATCAACCAAAAGAAAAAGAAACCTAGTCCACATAAAAAGCAGAACCACACTGAAAGGTGACGATGGAAATGCAAGATCCTAGGACAGCAGTGCTGCAGACTAGAGAACAACCAGATCAGACGGAGGCGAGGACTCACAGGGATGCATCGAAGAAAAAGTTATGTCACCTTATGAGTTTGTCTACTGAGTGTGAGAGGGTGCATTAGCGAGGGGTGCACTGAGAAGCAAGCAAGCAAGCAAATAAAATACCAAGAAATTATTAACTCCAGGGAATATAAATTTTGCACTGCTAAGTAATTCATAGTCCATTATGTGGCTCAGCTGTGAATATATTTACATAGATTGAGTAATGTAAACACAAATTCTGGATTAAACTAAGGTAATGATACAATTATACTGTGGCTATGCTGTGGATGGGGTGAGGGGAGGTGAAAGGACCGTCAGGAGGTGGGCAAAGGGATGGAGAGGCGGACAGTGTAAGAGAACTAAATCTTCCTCTTACATAGTGGGAGGACAATAAATAATATTCTGCACCTCAGCAATGGCAAAGCACGCCAACTGAATCCAGTTTGTAGCTTTATCCTCACAGAACCAGTCATACTAAAAGGGCCTTCAGAGAACACCAGTCCACTGGCACCTCTTCCTCAGAGACTGGTATCCCAGCCTTTTGGGGCCCCTCTTCCAAATTTCTAACAATTTCAACCTCTCCTCTTTGCTCCCATAGACCAAGGGTTGACAGCTGCTTCTTTCAGTCACTACCTCTTTGATAACTTTGTTTTCCTTTTTTGCCTTTGCAGTTACTGAGCTAAAATTTCTTTATACCTGCTTAACAATTCTTTATACAGAGTTTTCTCTGGTGAAACAGTTGGTATGATTTCTGGCTCCTGACTGGCTCCTGATTGGTAAAATACTTTAAGCTGAAAATTTTAAAATAGCACCACCCATCTATTGAATAGGAATACAGAAATAAATATCAGTTGGAACTACTAAAAGTGGTGTAAGTGATTGCTTCTGGAGGTTTTTGTTTGTTTTGCTTTCTTTGGAGCAGAAGATTTATTTCAAAAGAAATCTCACATAAAAACTCTATATTTAAATGGTAAAAGAGGAATTTCTCTGGAAATGGTGGAAAGGTTCAATCTGATTGTTAACCAGACCCTTCCAACATAAGACATCTCCTTGGAAACCTATGGAGAGAAACCAGAAAACATTTGTAACATGGGTCATGAAATAAGGAATATCAGTCTCAAAGTTCTCTTCTTACAC
Organism: Vicugna pacos; assembly: GCF_048564905.1. Lineage (NCBI taxonomy): Eukaryota > Metazoa > Chordata > Mammalia > Artiodactyla > Camelidae > Vicugna > Vicugna pacos. The sequence continues at coordinate 33,019,510 of NC_132991.1, read as the reverse complement.
TTACTGGTATAGAATCCTAGGTGTGTGATTTACTAAACTTTAATTGGTCTATTGTCTGGTGATAACATAATCTATTGGAGTCTCCAAATAATTATGACAATATTAAAGTAGGATGAAGTATATCCCATTTATATTTAAATGGTATAAGAAATGAGAACCCAGAGCAGTCAGTAGCTCAGAAAAGAGGTAACACTTAAGGTAGATCTTGCACATAAGAGGGGAAAGGAATTAGAGCACAATTACTCAAAAACAGAATCATAAGGCAGGAATATTAAGCAACCAAACATTTGGGTCATAAGTCCACCACTTTACAACTGAAGCTTAAGAGAAAAATTGTTCACAGGGTTCATTCAAACATCAGTGTCTTGTTGCCCCAGATCAGTTTAGACACACAGTAATTGCATCTTGTTTCCCAGTGTTTGTCTTAGCTTTCCGATGTCCCACTGATCCACTGAATCTGCCCCATAGGTTACTGACTTCAGTTCTCAGTGAAGAACATGCTGGGAGAAGGGCTTTGTTTCCTCAACTCTTCCAATAGAGTGATGTGGTCCTGGAAAGCCAGATTTCTAGCTACTTCAAGTTTCCTGTGGCAGTGGTTAATTATCCAAAGGGAACTTTTATATTTCTAGGAGAGTTACCTCCAAGTCTTGGAGTCCCTGCAATGCTCTTATGAATCTGACTTGAAAACAAGCTTTGTCAAACAGCAGGGTCTGTATGAATGTAGGTCAAAAATAGAACATCTTTCAAAAGATTAGTAGCAACTGGTGAAAGACAAGACAGTATCAAAATTATTCACAACCCCTTTTCTTCCCCTTAAAATTCATTAAGAATATCACTGTTGATGATATCAACTGGATTTTAACAGTTTGTGTGGCTCAGAAAATAACTCTTTCATTCCAGTCTTCCAACTACCACAAAAAAAACTGTAAGCCCTATATTCCTTAACTTTTTAGAGACAACAAGAATTTGCAGTGGAATATAGAAACCTGTCTTTCTGCATGCCTATGTCATATTAGAAGCAATTTGATAGGCACAGGCTTCTTTTTAAAGAAGTCAGTTCCAATGAAGGTTTGGTATATCACTTAACACAAAATGAGGCAACCACATTTACCGAACTGGTATACATGATTCAGTAATAATTTCTAGCTTAAATGTCTTAATTTGTGTTGCTCTCCTAGAGAAAGATTCTTTAAAAGACATAAGTGAAAGAATTTTGAATTGCAGGAGTCCCAGGTGTTTTCACCTTTAAAGTACAACTCATTTTAATCTTTCAGTTTACCTAAGGAATGGGTGGGGATTATTTTAGTTCTAAATGAAACCTAGTATTTTGAGATCATTTACTTATTCCTTATAAACATAAAACCAGTGTTCAGTACCTAATTAATAATAATTTCTAGGTACATTCTCATCATTTTGTGATCTTTGCAATTATCCTTCAAATATGGAAGTTCAGCTTCCAAAAATTTAGCCTCCCTGTGCAAAAGGAGAGCCTGGAATTCTTTTTCCCAAGGCAGAGTTCATGTTATTTCTACCATGTCAAGATGCCTTCTTTGGTAAGAAACACAAGGGTTTAGATACACATGGGACAGTCATAGTACCTGCAGGTAAGAAATAGCGCATCATATGATGAAGATGACAATTAGTTCAGAGGTCAGGTAACCCTTTGGCAGAGATTTCCAGAGCAAGAGAAAACCAATAAAAAGGAAAAACTGACATCTGGATATCATGAGGTTGGACTATTCAAAGGGAAATTGAAATTACTTCTTTGGAGGAAGAAATAAAAATTCTTTGGTGTTTTCCTTATGAAAATTCAAATGATGTTATTTTTAATAGCAATTATCTTAGAATAGTGAGATTACGGGGGGGGTTTCTTTTTCTCTATTTTCTAAATTTCAATAATATAAATATATAATTTTTATAATCAGAATATAAACATCTATTAGGAAAAAACTTTGAACATTTCAAAAAACATTCTTTTAGACTTTTCAATTTAAGAAAATTTTCTTTTGCTCTTTTAGATGGTTTCTCAAAATATGCCTGCTTATTATTCATGCTGAATATTACTATTTCAGGCTAATTCAGTATTGCAAAAATGTATCAATTAAACCTTTGAGAGTAAAATATGTATTGTTAATGGGATGAGTTTTATTTTTATTTCAATTTAGGTCTGGTTTTAGGGAGCCAGACCTAAATTCAGGTATTTCTAGTCAGGTATTCAGGAATTCAGGTATTACTATGCCTCATTAAGAGGATTTTAATTCTTTTAAATTTGTGATTGGTTTGGTTGAATCATTTTTCAGCTCTACATGGATGATCTTTTCTTTCTCATCCTTGAACCTACTGATCCAGAAGCAGCTTTAAAACCAAATAAATAAAGATAATCAGGCATATCTTCTGTATTGACCATTTTAATTCAGGAGTTTAAACTTGTCTAGTTACGCTGTTTTGACAAGATATTTTAATTTATCATTTACAGTGAGCATTTGCCTTACACTGTCCAATTCCACTCGAAGCAACTCTATATACTGATGATTTGAAGTTATTTTTAGATACATGCATGGGTTTGCAATAAGGAGAAATGGTAACTTTCATATATGATTGAGGTCATATTTTTAATGCAAACTTTTTTTTGCTGCCTAGGATTGCTTTTGCTTTACATAATTTGCCATCTTAATTAACCTATTTTTGTATAGACCATCATATGATTCAAAAATCATACCAGAGCAATTATATTTTTAATGTATCTATCTCTAATTTTATGGTCTTGACTAACTGCATTAGATAATTCTAGGATGATTTTAAATAACAGTGATGCTAATCGTGTATATCTCCCTCCTGATATATACATATTGTTTTTTGAGGCATGATACTGGCTTTTCGATTGAGATAGATATTTTCTTCATTCTTCAATTCTTGTTTTAGGCTTTTAAATAAAATCCATAGTGACTATTTTCATCCACTGTGTTTCTGGTATATGTGTAGTTAACATTAAGCACATTTCCTGTTGATCTCTTAATATGATGAATTATTGATTTTTTAACATTAATCCATACTATCATCCTGAGAATAAATCTTACATATCCAATTGATATTAATTATACTGATGAATTTGTTTTGTAAATATTTAGGGTTTTACAGTAGTAACAGTCTCATTTGATGTTTTTACATGTTAAAATTCCTGGATTAAATTCAGAATTATACTGACTTTATAAAATAACTTGGAAAACTTTTCTTTTTTAGTACCTGTGCAGGAAATTGTTTAAAAATTTAGCACTTAACCTATTCTTGAATGTGTGATGAACATATTTAAGCTTTCTCAGTCAAGTTCCATTCTTGGGAGTTCTTTGACAATTTGTTTAAATTCCTCTAAAGGTATAATTGGTTAAAATTCTGTCAGGTATACTAATACATATAGTCAGAAAATTCTTCATTTCCGTAAGATTTCCAAATTTATTGTTATGAAATTCTGCATGGTGTTCATCTACAGATATTAGATCTTCTGAACATCAGTGCTTATATCCTTTTTCTAATTCGTAACATAAATTTGTAGCTTCTTTTTCGCTTTTACTAAAGGTTCTTACTACATATTTATCACTTTTTTAAAATGTCTTCAAAGTTCACTTTTGAATTTATAAATTAGGGTTTTTTTAATTTATTAATCTTTAAATTCATCTATATTTATTTTTCTACTACTGGCTCCAAGTTTATTATATTCTTTATATGATCTTTACACTGAATACTTTAAATATTAATATATACTATGTTATATAATCTAGTATACACTGTATGTTATATAATAATATATGTAATGATATATAGTATATGTTAAATAATAAAATGTATTATTTGGATATGATTATATAATTTAATTATATTTATTTGTGGCTGTATTATTTTTTTAATGTTATTTATTTTTCTGTGACTTTGGATTTGAACACATTCTACAAATTGTGATGCAGTTTTCTCAGTGTCCTGAGTTTCTAAATGATCTGCTTTATTGGCTTTAATATCCTTTGAATCCTTTTATTCAAATGTTATTTTAATAGTACATTTTAATTCCTAAGTGGTTATATTTTTCTTGCTTTGTCATTAAATTTTAGTTTTATTAGATGGATTTAACAGAAATTGGTGTGTTGGACTTTTGCTTTTTCTTTTTAATACATTGAGATTTTATTTAAGATCTAGTAGATAATCAATTTTTAAAATATCTTCTATAGGTGTTTGGAAAGAAAATATACATTTTATTTTTCAGACAACAGTTTGGTAAAGCTAATCAATAAATCATTATTACGCTATTCAAATCCCTTATATATGTTTGATAATCAAGAATGGATCCACTATATTTAAATTTTCTAGCACTATTAAATGTCTGTAATCTGTTTCTACAGGTTTATCTTTTTCCCCCTTTATATGAGTTAATGAATTTTTAATCAACTAAACTGGGTAAGGAACACTTGGGTCAAAATCTATTTAATCAGTATTCTTTAATATGTCATCCTATGGCAGTTAGTATTCTAGTGACTAATCTAAGAGGTTAAGATTTGTCATTGTGCAAATAACTTTGCTTATTCAGACTGGGTGTTTTCTTAATATTTAATATACATATTAAATGTGTATGTCTTTAATATTCAATAATTTTATCAAGACCTAGCTAACTATTGCTAATAATATTTTCTGCTGTCTAGCATGCATTTTGAGTTTAGGGAAATTTTCTTTTCTTTTATCTTTGAATATCACTTCTGTTATATTTGTTCTAATCTATGCCAAAAAGAAAAAAACTATGTGTTTATTTTTCCCTGATTGGCTTCCAAAATCTTCAACTCTTATTTCTTTCATCTCTTTTATTGATTCTGCTCATTACTATTTATATTTTCAAAATATATGGCTGCCTATTTTGTTTTGTAATATTTCTTACTCTTCTCATTAACTCTCTTTATATTTTTGTTTGATATTTTCATTTCCATCTGTTATCTCACCATGCATTTCTTGTTTAAGAAATTAATTTCTATTGTTTTTATGTAGATTTAAATGTAGCCATGGTATGAATTACTGTTTCCTAAAGAAACCATTTTTAAGTGTTTTGGTCTTCCAATTTAGGGATTCAGTGGATACTTCTTATCATGCAAAGAACCAGCTGAAGAACCCTACTTCTCTGTTTGCTTGTTGGGTTTTTTTTTTTTTTTACTTACTTATCCATATTTATCAACAAATAGTAAGATTTTAATCCAGAAACAAGAAGAATGGCTTTCTCTTGGATCTCCTCCCTCTTTCTTTAAATATCGTTATAAACTTTTTACAGCTGACATTTAAATGCTTGTTGCTAGCTCAATGGTGCAGCTAAGTGTGGGAACACAAAGATGGAGCAAGGGCTATCGGCAGTTATGGCTGGAGAACTTTGTGCCATCTTTGTGCGCACATGTGTGTGTATGTGTGAGAAAACTGTGACAGGTTCCTGGCTGCACCCAGGCATCTATTTTGCAATATTAAAGATAGCCTTGTTGCTTTGAACTAGATCTCTGTATCTACTCAATAGAACTTCCTATGTTTCTCCTAATTTCTGACCAGAATCTTGGGATTCAGTGTCACTATGGACCTTATGTAATATTTTTTGTTTGGTTAGTTTGGTTTGTGGCTTGTTTTAAACAGAAGCAGACTACTCATGACTGTAGAAATATAAAACATTCAATAAGTTATAATGATTTAGATTTCAAGGTCAGTTAGAAAGAGATGATGAAAAGATAGGGTACTGATTTAAGAAGTTTCTAAACCAAGGGATCAGTGGTATCTTTGATTAGACAGGAGAATATAAAGAGAATTATTATTAGATGTGAAAAACATGATTTGATTTTTAAATGCATTCAAGTATAAAAATATCCCATTAGGGATATTTTAGAGAGCGATTTGTAAATGTTTGACCTAAAATTGGCATTGGACTTATGAATCTATAAATATGGGATGGGTCTCTAAAATCTTTTTTTTAATGTTTTCGTGAATTCTGATGTGTAGCTATGTTTGTAAACTCCTGCTCCAGGTTACCTGGATTTCCAGGTACACATGGAAAGAAAGCAAGACATTTGACTATGTGTATGGAAATCCTTTAAACAAGTAGATGTAGGTTATAAAGCAAGCTGGCATTAAAATGCAAAAAATAAGCATTGAAATGAGTATTATCATTTCTGTTGTTTTATTACTCCCAGGTCTGTAATTTATTCTTTAGATTTCCTCAAGGATTGAAATTTTTCATCTGAGAATGGATTTGATTTTTTAAAAAACAGTTCAGTCTTCTGGAATTTTTTTTTTTTTTTAGCAGCATGACTGAATAGGTCTTTGAGAATCTCTTTCCAGGTCTTGGACAACTGAAGAATGAAAGTGAAAACTAATTCTTCCTGAAGTTATTTTGACTAGATTTCAAATATCAATGTGAAGATAATTACCCTTAAGTTAATCAAGATGCTTATGATCAGAAGCACATTTCAAAAGAAAAGAGTCTCTTTTCTTGACACTTATGTCCACAGTCCTGACACAAACAAGAGATAAGCCTCTTTAGTACATGCAAAAAGTCCAAGTATTAAGTCAAATTGTATGTAATAAGGGAGATTGGTATTTAACTACATGACAACTCTGGGTGAATAAAAAAGAGTAAGCCAAAAGACTACTCTTTCAATAATGGACTTCAGATAATTCAACTTTCTCCCAGCACTGTTCACATGTTTCAGTAGCTTGTATATTAATTTTAAGTATATGTAACATTAAAGCTAGACTAATTTCAAACATAATAGGCATCAAAAGAAGTGTAAGTTCTATGCTTACTTCGATTATGTGAGCATAGGGATGTTCTTAAGTAATACAAAATTAAAGTCATAAAATATTTCTTTATATATCATCTCATTTCTTATTTTTTATAACCTTAATTTTCAATTTTCTTTCCCCATCACATAGCTGAACAATTTTATTCAAAAACTGGGCACATAATGGGACAATATGCTTTCAGAAAGACTTTCTTCATTCTGGGTAATACCTGTAGTTTTCTTCAGCTTTTTAGAAGTGGGGAAATTACCCAAGAGGCTCTGAAGACTACTTTGCACTAACTGGAGAATACTAACTGATTTACTTCTTCAAACTTTAAATCCTAAAAATAATTTTTTAAAGAATTTATACTTCATTCAATGTAGTTGTGGAAGGTTGAGTGTTATTTGCAACACAGATGGGAGAAACAGAATAAGACAAAGTTAACAAAGATTCACCGAGAACCTTATACCGAAGTTGTTCTCTGTGCTCTTAATCTTGGTGAGATCTAATGATGAAGTACAAAGCATGTTACTGATATGACACATCCTGTCTCATTATCCAGTAAGTTGATTCTAACAGAGAGAGGCAAGGTTGAATGTTCTTGCTGTGAAATCCCATGAGAGTATATAGGTAGAACTACTTTGGGAAAATCTGCTTCACCCTAAGTGTGTATTTCTTTCTTATGTGACACTGAAATCACCTGTGGGGTTCAGTCCAGTTCAGGGTGATGGCTGGTGGTAACTCCCAGTGATGCCCTATGACTATAGAAGTACAAGAGATATAAACTTAACATATTTCAGAAATTATAATCTAGCTCAGCTCTCTCATTTGGGGACCAGAGGGCTTGTGTCCTCTGCCACATCATGCACCGGCTTGGTGACAGGGTCAGGCTCTCGGAGACCAAGTTCCTTGATGAGTGCTCTCTTCCTCTCACACTATGTTTCCTCATTGGGATCAGTTCTGCTTTAAGCTGACTCAAATCTAATTTTCAAAAGGCACCATATGAACAAAAATACTGGGAATTTATTTCATGTTACAAAGAAGGAACAGAGTCGAGAAGGAGGTGTTGACAGAGCATACAGGCAGAGCACTAACTTTAAAGTGGTGGTACATGTACAAAGCGGGGGGTCAGCCATGGTCTCAAGCCAAGGTTCAGGGAGTCAGTGGCCATATGTAAACACGAATGGAAAAGGGAGCTGGTGTGAGGCTATGAGAGACCATCCTCAAACTTTGGGCTCAAAAAAGTTTATGGTGAAGCATGGCTAGGGAACACAGGATTACCTATGAGGTGACCAGATATTAAGACACAGATCAACAGTGTTGCTGCTGCAGGGAAAGAATCCTTTTAGAATTCCTTCAGTAGAGTTGAGGGAGGCAAGGAGACCTTGGATGCTGTGGGGTCCCTGATAACGGAGTCCAACCTGAACTCCTACTGTTATTGTATAGCATGGAGTTTATTTTCTCAGACAAGATCGTATAACTAATAAACACTTGAGGCAGAACTCATACTCGAGCTTCCATGCTATTTCCACTACAACTGTATAATTATACACAACTATGTAATTCAGAGTCGAGCTCAGGAAAATTTTGAGAATAAAATGAGGGCTGTTAATAACTATGCCAGAACAGAAGACCTAGGATACAGCTTATGGTTACTTTAACCACAGAATCATATTTATTTTGATCTCTCATACTATATCTTTTGTTATCTACTTCATCCTGAATCTTTGTCTGTATCATTAAGCTCTGACTGCTGGAGCAGGCTGCTGATGAACAATGTGGCCTCCTATGCCTGATGCCCCTATCTTTCTGCACACAGTCTTTTGAATAGACTCTACCACCAACTAGTTGCATGATCTTGGGCAAGTTACACAACCTCTCTGATCTTTGTGTTAAATTAACATGATATATAAAATAAAATAAAACAAAACAAAATAAAATAAAATAAAATAAAATAAAATAAAATATCCCTTCTGAGACTCAAGCTCTTCTCCAGTTTTGCTGACATGATTCTACATCTTTGACATAGCTGTCAATGGCTGAGTCTCTGGACGCTGATTCAGCGAAGATTGAGTATTTTTCTCTGTTAAACCCTGCTATCCTTCTGGCCTTGAGCCTCACCTGCTATGGAATTTCAACACTGATGCTTATTTATCAGACTATTAGCTTCTTGGCATATTGTTAGGATTGCTTAAAATACAGGCATTTCTATATAAATGGAAATGCTTTAACACTTTATCCTTTTTAATAATCAAGCCAAAGAAACTGCAGCCATCAAACTCTGGTGCAATCTCTTTTATTGAATGTGATAACATTACTGGGTAGCACTCAGTGTTCTTGTGGGGATTAATGCATGAAAATGCCATTTTGCATAACAATAATGTCAAAGGCATAACTCTGAAAAGGTCCATCTTCGTTATAAAACTCAAGCGGAGGATTGATACATTATCTTTAGAGAATTCCAAAATGCTTTGTGATTCTGCATTGTATAATATCTCTGACAAGATATAAGAAGAAAGTATTCCATTTAAGTACACAGGTGCAGATCTGATCCCAGAGCTCTCTTTCTGAAGTCGTGTTTGTTTTAGGTAAAGGTCACCAAAAAATGCTCCTTTTGAAACTTCAGATATTAGAAGAAAATATGGCAATATTGGGGTGAATGACCTTTGTGTTGATCATGCTGACAAGGATCCATAAATATGGGCAGATGAGAAGAGATTTTGCCTATATTCACAGATTTTTAGAACAAAATTCAATATTTGGAATTACTGTCAGCTGCATTTTATTTGACAAATGCAGGCTGTGCGACATCAATACTTAAAACGTTTAATATGACACTCTAGATTGTAATTCTGAAAGGAAAAACACTACCCCCTCTTCTTTCCAGTACTGCATATACTGAAGGGTTCCAAATACTTCTGTGGTTTTTATTCTGACTTTCTTGCTCCTCATAATCATTTATTTTGTGCTGCTGTTTATCAAGAAACACCATGTGAAAGTTAATAATAACATAATTTAGAGCAATAATTACATTTTTATTCAATAGCTATGGGAAAACACTGGGTTGAACAATGAGATAAAAATGAGTGTCTCAGGCCTAACAGGACATTAATCAACATATTAACTGTGTGGGCAAACTGATTTGAGGCTGTTATAGCTTAATTTGTCTCAAAATCATTATTTTTAATGTATTGCATAATGTGCTTTAAAATATGTGTTGAACTGATCATAAGTAACATTAGATTTCAACAGAATAGTTGCTACTCCTTATCATGTCATAAGTTATCCTCTTTTTATAGTACATCGTATAAAATCGATATTCCTAAAACTGACATTTCACAGCTATGTTCAAATAAGGCTAAATTCGTTCTGCAACCTCTCTACCTAAATTCAGTTATAATATCAGAGTCTATATTTTTGTAATCCTAATTGCTAAAATATATTTATTATTCATTGTTGTTTTAAAGGATTTTCACAAAAAATGTTTAAATGTCACCGTGGTTTCAATAAAGAATAGTAATTCTCCAAACCCAGGAAACTTTGACCAGTTTCACACGGCAGGAATTCAATTCTTAACCCTAGATTTTCATTTAACACAAATTTAATCATTTGGAGTCCTCAACCATGCCCAAGAATTCAGCCATCACTGACCAACTTCTCCTCATGCTTCAGGAATCACTTTCAACATCCCTCTCCAGAGGAAGCACGCCTTAGCTCCTCTCTCCCCAGCCCAGCCCAGGGATATATGCTTTTCCCTATGCTCCTGAGTACCTTTGATATTTCTTTAGGATTTGTTAAACAAAAGTGTAATCGTTTGTTTACATGTCAAATTATTTGTGTGGCTATTATTCCTTAGGGAGAAGGACATTTCCATCTTACTCTAAAATGCCATAGTATCTTCATTAATACAGAGAAAAAAGCAGACATATAATTCACATGGAGATAAAATGGTTAATTTAAAAGGTGATTACTACTCCCTCACACCATACACAAAAATAAACTTAAAATGGCTTAAAGACTTAAACATAAGACACTATAAGCCTCCTATAAGAAAACATACGCAAAACATTCTCTGACATAAATTTTAGCAATGTTCTCCTAGGGCAACATACCTAGGCAATAGAAATAAAAGCAAAAATTAACAAATGGGACCTAATTAAACTCATAAGCTTTTGCAGAGCAAAGGAAACCATAAGCAAAACAAAACGACAACCTATGGAATAGGAGAAAATATTTGCAAATGATGAGACTAACAAGGGCTTCATTTCCAGAATATAAAAACAGCTCATACAACAACAACAACAAAAAAACCAAATCAATCTAAAAATGGGCAGAAGACCTAAACAAGCAATACTCCAATGAAGTCATACAAATGACCAATAGGCACACGAAAAAATGCTCAACATCACTAATTATCAGAGAAACGCAAATCAAAACTACAATGAGGTATCACGTCACCAATCAGAATGGCCATCATTCAAAAGTCCACAAATGATGAATGCTGGAGAGGCTGTGGAGAAAAGGGAACCCTCTTACACTGCTGACGGAAATGCAGTTTGGTGCAGCCATTATGGAAAACTACGGAGATTCCTCAAAAGACTAACAACAGACTTATCATATAACTCAGCAATCCCACTCCTGGACATACACCCAGAGGGGACTTTAATTTGAAAAGATACAAGCACCCCAATGTTCACAGGAGCATGAAGCTATGGTATATTACACAACGGAATACTACTCAACCAAAAAAAGAATAAAATAATGCCATCTGCAGCAACATAGATGGACCTGGAGATTGTCATTCTAAGTGAAGTAAGCCAGAAAGAGAAAGAAAAATACCGTATGATATCACTTATATGTGGAATCTTTAAAAAAAAAAGAAAAGATGACGACACAAATGAACTTATCTACAAAACAGAAATAGACTCACATAGTAAACAAACTTATGGTTACTGGGAATAAAGTGGGTGGGGAATGGATAAATTGGGAGTTTGAGATTTGCAAATACTAACTACTATATATAAAATAGATAAACAACAATTCTTTTCTTTTTAGCACAGGGAACTATATTCAATATCTTGTAGTAATCTATAATGAAAAAGAATATGAAAATGAATATATGTATGTATATGCATGACTAAAGTATTATGCTGTAGACCAGAAACTGATACATTATAAACTGACTATAGTTCAATAATAACAACAACAACAAAAAGTCAAATACAGTAGCTAAAAAATGTTAATAAGTATCACCAACCAAAAAAAAAGGGGGGGGGTGACTACTGCTGGAGTAATTCATACAGAAGAGAAGTAAGGTAGTATTCTACCTAGGGAGAGAATTACTCATATTTTTTAGGAAAAGCACAATATGGTGTTTTGCACTTAAAAAGACATTGCAAACAAAATTCAGTGAGGCTGGGTAAATGCGTATATGGAGTACAAAATAGAAAAAAACTTTGGAGACAAAATAATTGATAGAATTAAGAAAGTCAGGAAGAACAGTGTTGAAAGTGCATTAGGAGAATAAAAATGATGATATGTATATTTTACAGTGAAACAAAAAGATCAAGTATGAGCTGTCTAGCATCCTGGCCTTGTAAGAACTCGGCTTTCACTCTGAGTGAAATGGGAACTGCTAACGGGACTTGGGCAGAGTAGCAGCATGATCTTACTGTCCAGGAAAATGATTTTTAAAAAGTGTTTCAAAATGAGACTGTGATTAACTGTGTTAAATGCTGCTGATAGATAAAGTAAGATGCAGAGAACTGACCATGAGATTAATCATTAATAATGGTTTGGAATGTATACAAGACTTGATTAGAGTTGGTTAAAGCAAGAACAGGAAGAGAAGAATTAGAGATAGTGTGTACACTGATTTGAGGAATTTCTCTATTAAAGAAAGCAAAGAAATGGGATAACAGATGATATAATTGGGGTAAGAAGTTCTTTTTTAAGATTAAAGAAATAAAACCATATTTCTGATAGATAGTATCCAGTAGAGAGTAAGAAATAAATGAAATAGAAGAGAAAGGGAAGGATTTCTGGGGTGGTATCCTCAAGGAGTAGGGAAGAGCCAGTGCAAAACTGAGGGACTGATCTCAGACAGGAACGTGGACAGTCCATCCCCAGTAAGGGTAGGAGGACAGCCTAGATGGAGACAGACACCAGAGGTGAGTAATCATGGTGGTGGGAGTTGGTAGAAGTTGTCTTCTGGTTGCTTAAATTTCCTTGGTCCAATAAAAACCAGGTCATCAGCTGAGAATGAGCATAGGTGAAAAGGTAGTATGTGCCGATCTGAGGGGAGAAAAGTAGGTTTGAAATAATCATCTGGAAAAGTCAACAGACCAGAGAAATATAGTATGACTGCCAGGAATTATTAAGGGGAGAGAATTAGATTTAATAATGGTTAGAATTTTGCCAAGTGACTATGCTTATATGAGAGCTGATACTGTATTTTATTATCCATATTTCTTATTTTAGCAAAACCTATCAATCAGAGCTGCCTGACCTACATGGGATTGTGAAGTAAGTGAACAATAAACTTTTTTTTTGAGCCAAAGAGGTATCAGTGCAGGCAGGGGGTTGGCCTCTTTGTTATACCTGCTAATGTTAAATAAGCTAATAGACACTTGTTAAAACCTCACCCATTTCTTTGTACAAATTAAGCAATGATGTAAAAAAAATAAAGTCTATATAACAAAGGGATTTCTGGCTCCATTTGCTTTCCAAATTTCCCTCTGTGTCATATATCTTAACCTATATTCTAATTTCTGGGTCTTAAAATTCTCTGCAGTTTCATAGAATCTAATATAGCTTTTATTTTCTCCATAAATAATTGCTGAATAATGAATGAATAAGATTCATTCTGTGCAAGATTTACAGTTATACTATTTTTATTCTACTCGTTAATTATTTCTTCTGGGTTTTTTTTTCCCCTAAAGGAAGTAGTAGTAGAAAGGCATGAGAGTTTGTTTTCACAGTGAAATGTATGCATGCACTGAAAGGCTTCTGACAGGCATGTTTCATACACGATGAAATAAAACAATTCTCACTCAGACTTGGATGCTGAATATTTTCTTGGCAGTCCACAGTGCCATATTTCTTCAATGGCAGTGTCTCTAAGCAGTGCATACTTTTGTTGGAGACCTTTGGGTTATGACATTTGCCTTTGCCCAAATATACCGCTGAGAACACAGGGCAATGTTTTCAAAAGAAATCCTATTTTCCCATCTGCAGAAAACATACGCATTCTGGGAAGTATACTGACAGTGAAGTCACAATTAACTAGTGCAGTAAGCCATGTGAGTTTTTTGTATGAGCAAGTAGCTACTTCAGAGGGTGATTAAAATCTAATTCTATTTATTAGGGGTGTTCTCATGTAACTAAAGATGGAAAAGTCAGGATCTCAAAATATATAGACAGTAGAAATCTCTAAACTCTTCATGATTTTCCTTAAGAACAGTGCAGACAGAATCAGTCACAGCTACCACAGGGATGGGTATCTGGTTCATCCTTTTACTTCTAGGTCAAACTAAACCTAAACTTTATATGAGCTGCTCCAAGGTTGAGGAAAATTACACATGGTAGAGAATACGTCCCAGTCTACTCCCAAGTCATGGAGTTGACCATTTTTACTAATATCTTTCTTCCCTTTCTCTTTCTTGCTTTCTTTCTTTTTCATTAAACAAGGGTGCTGTGTTTAAATCTCATACTTTGTCTCTACAATTCAAAAAGGAAAGCTTCTAGTTTCAAAGCCCTTATTCCAGTCTTCAGACTGAACGTTTCCTTATCAGACTGTCCTCATCCTCCAGAAACACCCGCTCATGTGTGATCAAATCAAGTAAACCTTCCTACAGGCCTCCATGTTCACACTCAGTCAGTGCAAACCAGTCTGTTCCACTCAACTATGTCCTGTCACTGCCTGTCAATCATGTGCCACCAGGCTCCACAGAAGCTGTTTAGGCAAGCTTTACTGTATATGCCTATCCTTAAACTTACACCTTGAGAGTTACTTAGTGTACACTTAGGTCCAAGTATGCAGAAGGAATTTTGGCAAATAAATCTCTATGTGTATATTATATATTTTTAAATCTCTTTTTATTTTTCATTCTTTAATATTAGATTGTGGTCTTCCCATTCCTCTGTGACTTCCCTCTGTGCACAGCAGTTTCTTTACTATTTCACTGTTAGATGCCACTTTGAGAATAAATCTAATCCTAGTCCTTTTCTCCAAGCAAATTTGAACAAGTCCAGCCTAAGTATCAAAAAGTTAAATTTATAACATCTAAAAAAATTCCAGTATCTTTACTAATTCAATAGTCAACTTTTATTTCCTAAAATTTACTTTCTAACATATATATCCATACGTATATATGGATATTCATGTGTATATATCTGAAGTCAGTTCATTTATATAGCCAACTTTCTGTTTCCTTATAGCTGATATTCTATGAAATACTTCCTCTTGCTTTCCTTTAAAAATAAAAAGTAAATAAAATGGTCACCAGAGTCCATGAACGATATACAATATCTGAATTGGTAGCACTTAGCAATTAGGTAGTTAGCAGTGCTAAAGTCAGATGCCAGACCAACTGGCTGTCAAAGACTCGCTTGCCTTCCCATTCGGTATGCCCTGCAAAGCTGGCTATGGTTAGACATTTCAGAAGACAAAAGCAAAGTAATGTTCAGAAGCTGGCAAAGCAACTTTAGGGATGATACACAGGAAAGAGGAGTTTAAGCATCTGGCATTTGAATCAAAAGTCTGAAAGAGGGAACACTTCTTAGAAAGAGAATAACCTTGTAAAATGTCTGTCTTGTTAAAATATGCAAAAGGGTATATTAAAAATCCCAGTACAATTAAATGTTCACTGTATTTGATTTTCATCAGTTTAGATGTTTGTGAATCACATTTAGCAGTTTACTGTATACTTTGAATAGACTTGCCTTATCTCTGGTATTGTACTTTTCATTTCTGGCATTTCACTTGCCTTTTATTTAAAGTTTCTATCTAGCCCAACATTCTTCATCTTTTCATGTACACGTCCACCTTTCATACTAAGTTCCTAACGTGTTAACATGGTTAGAGAGCTCCCAATCTTGGGAAGCAATTTCTAGTGTTAGCTCCATTTTACAGATGAGGAAACTGAAGCAGAGAAGTTAACTTTATCAATGATGCCATGACTAGTAAGAAAGTATCTGAAAGTAATTAGTTTAATTAGAGGGTCCTAATTTTAACATATTAAAATATTTTAACTTATATACATTTATTTCATATCCTATCACATGCTTGAACTCTTCTATCAGTTATAGCAGTACTGTAGGAGTTACATTAGCTTCTCTGGATACTTCGGTTATGTTTCACAGCCTAGAATTAACCTTTCATTTGTTCCTGTCATCCTTTCTCCATTGAACAAAGAAAGGCTCCTTTGTTCTTTTTGCATCATAGGTGTCTTTCTCTCTGAAGGAGAGAAAAATATATCCTCAATTTTAATCCAGTAACAAAGTTGTCAGGTCAATTTTAGAGACACACAAGTCAATATATTATTAAAACTAATAAAGGTACTCTCTTCAGTTTTATGCCAGTTTTATTTTAATCTGAAATACACAGGCAATGTGCTGAATTTTAAATAAAATGTATTTGTTCACATGTATGTATTCACCAAACGACTTTAATTTTACATGGTTTCAAAAAGGTCCATAGAATAAAGCAAACGCTTATTCGACCTTCAGTCGCAAAACCCTCTGTGTTAATTTGCATATATTTAGCAGTCAAAAAGAAAACAATCCATATGCAAACATCTATTCATGAGGACCTCATTACTATAAAATTTTATTAATGGGTTTATTAAAACCTCTTTTAATAAAAATTCTAACATCAACTTACAACAAATAGTTCTGCATAGCAATTAGAAGCATTATCTTTGCAATTTACTCTTTTAGTAGTTCAGGTGGTAATAGGAGAGAAATTCACCCTATGTGATTTTGATGTGTGACAAATGCCAAGAATTGACAAAACCATGTAAATCATGTGTATTATCATGCCTAATCTGAATGTCTCTACAACATATACAAGTTGAAGGATTAAGTGTGAGAAGAGCTTTCAGAACTAAGTCGGTGCTGAGGACTGTCTTGACACTGATTAAGTGCACAAAAAGCCCATTTGTTGGCATGACATGTCAGATGGATGAAGAATCAGTCTTTGTCTACTGAGTTCAGTTTTCTTTCGAACTGACTTACAGATCAGCTGCAGTATTTTCAGAGGCAAATAGTACATTGATTTTTAATATGGGCATCATGCAAAATACATAGTAATGAAAACTTTTTAAAGAGGCTTTTCTGTATAGCATTAGTAAGCACAATGAACAATTGTGCATTAATACGAGCAGTGTTTCCTCCCATCTTCTACTTCTAAGAACTTCTTCTTAAAACAGCAGCTCCCCTTAAAAGGCTAATTCTCTCTCTACCCATGACTGAACTGTGTGGTGAGGTTTATTTTGTTTGGCACTGAAAAATAAATGATGGAAAATTGGAGCTAACAATATGTTCTGATTATTCCTATGGTATACAACATTCTCTGAATGTGACAAACCGTATTTAACCCACTAGGGAGAGTGAGTGAGGGAGAGAGAGATTCCCCATGATTTATTGGCATGCACAGTGCTGTTAAATAGCCATTTTCTTATTCTACTTTGACAATGACATATTTTATTTCACTTCTAAGAATTAAGATTTTCATATGCAAAATCTTACCTAAATGTTGTACTGACTATGATACTGACTATGAGAAATAAAAGTTATTTGGGGCAGTACTTAAGACGATTGGGTCCCTCAGGTATTCCAATTCCCTTGTTACTACTGTAAATCATATGGGTTTTCATTGTTTCTATCTAAGATGTTTAAAGCAGTCTATTCCCCACATTTCTACATTTTAAAAAATGGTAGCACAGAGCAACAGAATATGACTCTAGAATGCCAATTATTCAGTTAAGAAAGAATGCAAGATTATCTCCATATATGCCCATGTTTTCTCTTTATTTCTAACTTGAGGCCTATGTTCATATAGAGCAACACTATCCAGTATGGCTGGCTATCCCAGCATAGGAAAAAGACATACTCCAAGGAATCACTGTATTAATATATGCTCAATGGTGAATTGCTTATGCCATGGAAGATGTTTCTTCTGAAAGGGGGAAGGGGAACCAAAAGACCACAAATACTTTCTATCCTAGTCCTACCTGAAGTGAAAAACAAAGACTTTTAGATGACTGGCCAGAGTTATGAGTAAAACCTGTGAAACTTAAATCTGTAGTTGATTCAAGGAGACAGTGAAGATAATGACTCAACATACGAAACTTAAATCTGTAGTTGAGTTTGTAACAAAATACAGAACGGGAATATTCCAAATAATTTTAAAATGTGTACTATTTAGGTGTGTGTGTGTGTATATATATATTTAGTTGTATATATACATTGCAAGATACTATAAACAATACATAAGTGAACTGACATGACTGTGGTTCATCAAAACTTTATTTACAAAAATAAGCTGCAAGAAGTTTTGACCCATGGGCCATAGTTTGCTGACCTCTGATATAAGCAATGCCTGTCAATGACTACTAATGCTATAGGGACAGATAACAAGAGAGTGAGTACATGCCTCCTGATAGAAGTATGTAACAGTATATAACACAATTTATGAAGTATTCTTACACACACACACAAATAAGTCTACATCTTATCAAGGCTCTAGGCCTAAGTGTCAGAGAACAAAGGAACTAACCACAATAAAAAGGGCAATAACTGTTCAGATCCTGATTCAAAGAGATTGATTACACATACTTAAGTACGTATTTGTATATAAATACATACGTACACATATCTATACGAGACAGGTAGGAACATTTGAATATTCATTGATTACATGATGATGTTAATATTTTGTTAATTGTGAAATGAAATATGGTACTGTGATTACATTTCAAAAAGTATCCTTTTATACTGAATTTTTACATGTGAAATTACATGCTCTCTAGGATTTGCTTCCAAGTAATCTATAAAAGAGAAGGGGGAGTAAGTGGGGTATAAAAGAAATTGAGTAAGAATTGATCATTATTAAAGCTGAGTGACGAGTACACTGGGGTTCCTTATATTATTCTGTCTATTTTTGTATATGTATGAAACTTACCATAATGAAAAGTTTTTAAAAACTTAGCAAAAGAATTTGATTTGTGGTTTATAAATTTCAGTTCTTTATCTGGAAGACTTTTTGGTATTTCCTATATTTTATTAGAGGTTTTCCCCGTTCTTTGACATTCCTTTGTATTTGTCCATGACAAATCATGTTCTTTGCCTTTGACTATTCCCGTGATTTTCAAGGCCATATCAATATTATTTCATCTGAAGAAAAAGCTATCCTCTTAAACTTGGGGTTATTCCTCATAGTTCTTGACATAATATGTTCCTCAACACTGCAAAATAACTCTAAATTAATTCTAAGAGATTAATGTCCTGAATCTAAATCTGAATTCAAATTTCTTTCTAGTTCATGATGGAGGACACAGTAACCCTATTGGGGTTAGGCTGACAATTTTGATGACTCATTATGTAGTTATCACTTTATACTATATATATATATAATAATATATAATAACATTATATATTATTAGAAATGAATAAACTTCACCATATCAAGAACAGGGTATATTCATTTTTGTTATGCTTACTGATTTACAAGTTATAAAAATGATAAAATTTTTAATCAATGAAAGTGAAAGTTTAGTTATAGGACATTTCTGAGCTTAATACACAATGTAACACGGAGAAAGTTCCAGAAACAAAGAAGCAATAAAACTATATTTTAGGTTTTATATCAATATTAAAATCTTTCAAATTAAACTTCTGTCCTTGATATACCAGCAATTACTTATGTATAATTAGAAGCACTGAAATTTTTATTTTATAATATACAATATTTGACCCTCTCAGACTTCAGACAATACTACAGAGCGACAGCAATCAAACAGCATGGTACTGGTACAAAACAGACATATGGATCAATGGAACAGAATAGAGAGCCCAGAAATGAACCCACAAACTTTTGGTCAATCAATCTTTGACAAAGGAGGCAAGAACATACAATGGAATAGACAGCCTCTTCAGCAAATGGTGTTGGGAAAACTGGACAGCAGCATGTAAATCAATGAAGTTAGAATACTCCCTCACACCACACACAAAAACAAACTCAAAATGGATTCAAGACTTAAACATAAGACAAGACACAATAAACCTCCTAGAAGAAAACATAGGCAAAACATTATCTCACATACATCTCAGCAATGTTCTTGTAGGGCAGTCTACCCAAGCAATAGAAATAAAAGCAAAAATGAACAAATGGGACCTAATTAAACTTACAAGCTTTTGCACAACAAAGGAAACCATAAGCAAAACAAAATGACAACCTATGGAATGGGAGAACATATATGCAGAAGATGAAACTGACAAGGGCTTGATTTCCAGAATGTATAAACAGCTTATATGACTTAATAACAAAAAAAAAACCAACAACCCAATCCAAAAATGGGCAGAAGACCTAAACAAGCAGTTCTCCAGTGAAGACATAGGAATAACCAAGAGGTACATGAAAAAATGCTCAGTATCACTAATTATCAGAAAAATGCAAATCAAAACTACAATGAGGTATCACCTCACACCAGTCAGAATGGCCATCATTCAAAAGTCCACAAATGATAAATGCTGGAGAAGGCATGGAGATAAGGGGACCCTCCTACACTGCTGGTGGGAATGCAGATTGGTGCAGCCATTGTGGAAAACAGTATGGAGATTCCTCAAAAGACTAAAAACAGACTTACCATATGACACAGGAATCCCACTCCTAGGCATATATCCAGAAGGAACCGTAATTCAAACAGACACTTGCACCCCAATGTTCATAGCAGCACTATTTATAATAGCCAAGACATGGAAACAACCTAAGTGTCCACCAACAGATGACTGGATAAAGAAGTGGTGATATATTTATACAATGGAATACTATTCAGCCATAAAAACGACAACATACCGCCATTTGCAGCAACATGGATGTCCCTGGAGCATGTCATTGTAAGTGAAGTAAACCAGAAGGAGGAAGAAAATACCATATGATAGCACTCATCTGTGGAATCTAAAAAAAAAAAAAAGAAAGAAAGAAAGTAAAGACAAATGAACTTATATATAAAACAGAAATAGACTCACAGACATAGAATACAGATTTGTGGTTGCCAGAGGGCAGTTGAGTGGGAAGGGATAAACTGAGAGTTCAAGATTTGCAGATACTGACAGGTATATATAAAATAGATAAACAAGTTTACACTGTATAGTACAGGGAAATATATTCAATATCTTGTAGTAGCTCACAGTGAAAAAGAGTATGAAAATGAATATATGTATATTCATGTATGACTTAAGAACTGTGCTGTACAACAGAAATTGACACATTGTAAACTGACTATAACTCAATAAAAAATATATATAATATCTGACTTGATGGTTTCGCTCTTCATTTAAGTTATTCATAAGAAAGCAATACATATCTCTGTAAAAGATTTCTTTAAGATTTCTAACTTCTCTGCTCAAACTCCATAAATACTACTGGTTTGTGTAAATACTGTGATAATTATTGTATAGTCACAACTGTCATTTATTAAGTTTCAACCATGTTGGAGGCACTTTGTATACATTCACTAGATTTTTAATATTTAAAACAATGTTGGAGTGATGGCCTTACTCCCATTGCATATTACACAACTGAGATTTGGAGAAGACAATGAATATTTTTTAGTTTTTAGTCTTAAAGGAAGAGCTAAGTTTCAGGCTTAGATCTGAGTCTCTAGAGCTCACATTCTTTCCAGCATACACCACCATATAAAATAACTAAAGCCATGTGTCAGAAACATATTGTTATTATGGAGACACTAGCCCTCCAGCCTAATGTCAAATGCATTGTTCTTTATTTCAAGTGACTATCATACACTTACATATTGCTGGCAAGCAAGGGGCACAGGATAGAGAAATAGAAATGATACCAAGCGTCTGGAATGTGTATTCCACTAGAAATGTTAAGACGATATTCTCAGTAAAAAAGGGTCAGTTTGAGGTGACCTAGTATATGATTTCAAAATAGATGAAGACTAAATTAATATGATCCCAGAAAATGTAACATATGAGAAAAATAAAGTCAAGAAGAATAATGTATCATCTAAATATTAGAAAAAATGTATTATAAATATTTTGTTTATTATAAAGCCAAGAACTTATTATTTAAAATAATGTGTCTCTGAAGACTGTTCTTAGAGAATCATATCTTTAACATTTTGGTATGTAGATTCACTCACATAAAATGCCTTCAAAATACATTTGGAGGGTTATAGAGTCAGATTTATCTTTTTACTTACAGTGATATTCCATGAAAGTTAAGATCCTGGGACTTGAAATTCTGTCCCAAAATTAAAATTTGGATCTCATTCTCTCTCTAAGAAAATGGTTGTAGTGGGTTCTGCCAATGCTTTTGAAAATCATCAACTTTTTACACTCAGAATTCAAATAAGTTGGAACTCTCCAGGACAAACCTACACATTTATCAGCCATTGATTCTAAAAATGGTTGTGCAGCACTTCTCAGTGTGTTGGTATGTATTGTACTCTCATAACCTTCACGCAACTCATACTGAATGTGAACCTCTTCATTTCTTTATAGGTTCCATTTTCTCTCTAGCTTCATGTAACACAAGCTGTTGTCTGCCTGAAATTCACTCCCACTGTGCTAACTCCTCTCGTAATTCAGGGCTTAGACATCACTTCCTGCTAGGAGATTTTGCAGACTTTTTGCATTTATTTGTAGCACATAGAGGAGTTTCTATTCAAAGCATGGACCTAGTCTAACTCCTTCTAGCAGGGCAAGGGTTGGGTCTTCATCTTGGTATTTAATTCCTCCTCTCTCCTCCAGGGCATGGGAATCAATGTTTCTACTTTATGAGTTTGCTGAAACAAAAATCCCAACTCCTTGTCAACAAAGCACAAGGGAAAGTTGTTGATTTTCATGGAGAAAAAGTGACTGTTAAAACAGGAAAGCTATACTTTAGAATGTAGAAGGTTGCAACTGCAAGCTAACTAGACAACTAAAAGTCACCATGAGTACTTTTCTTTCATCAGTACTGGACAGAACAGTGGGACTGACATCTAATCTCTAAAGTGCATCCAAGGAACGGGAAAACAGAGGTTTGTCCTCTGTTGCTGGTGTGACATGTGTATTGACAATCCTAATTCCAGTTTGTCCACCCAGTTTATTTGAGGCAGCTAACTTTTTTTTTCCTGCAGAGCTTGAAGGCTTCCATTCAAAATGGCTCTTGGTTGTTACCCATTAGGCATTTACATGTAATACAATTGCTGTAGCAATTGCTAGTAACCAAGATGGTAAAGTCAGCTATTTGCTTGACTTCAAATGGCTGAAAATTTGGTAGTATCTGTGGCAATTATATCCCAGGTTAGAACTCTGCTAGGAGTAGGCAGTTTCTAATGAGATGAAGGAAGAGACCACCCAAAAGTCTGTAAAGCATGTGGAAATAATAAATAATCTGTTCACTTTATTTTATCAAGGACATCCCCTGATAATCTCTTTAGAATGAGGACTGAATCCATTACTCCAGTTACAAAGGCCCACTTACTAGGAAAAACTGCACAACGGACATTCCATTTTAGGTATTTTAAAGGGCAAATGCTAAGCCTGATTTTTGTGTGCCTACATGTGTACTCTAAGAATGTGAAACATGTTCTGAACAACATTGCACATCTAATCTTGAATGAGATGCTCCCCTACATACGTTCCTATAATACCTTTTATTTCTACTGTCATAGCACTTAACACACTGCACTGACCTGCTAATTTAAACTCTATGAAGGTAGGAACTATATTGTTTGTTTTGTGTCTGCAGTACCTAAAACAGTCCCAGACACAAAGTACTCAATAAATATCAAGTGAGTGAATATCCTATCACTGATAGAAGAGAAGGGATTATGGATATCCTTTTTACTGCTCTTAACATATTCACTTAGGTTCTTTACATGTATTTGTTTATGCCAAATATCATTCATGCAATAAAAAGCAAAGCAACCTAAGAACTGTATGACTCCCTCCCTACTGATAAAACCAAAACCCAGTTGATCTTACTGCTCTATCCACTCATCAGCATGATACACAGGAAGACAAGAGAAGTCCAAAAACACTCTGTGGGCTACTCGAAATTTTCAGGTGGTTGAAAACAGCAGCAGATAGATATTATTTTCAATTAATTTTAAATGAAAAGACAACCTGAGCAGAGAATTCCATGGCAGGGACCACAGTCAGAATGCCCTGGCACTGTCTCAAGATTAAGTCAAGGGCAGATTAAATACCCTTCTGTGTCATAACTCAGTGACAAGCCCATCATATTACATTTTTCTTCCAAAAGCATTTTCCTGAATAGAATGCTACTATACACAGTCCAATTTTAGAAGTAAAAGATTGAAAGGTCATTTAGTCCTTCCTGAAATGACCTGAAATTTTCCTCTTTATAATACAATATATGGCATTTTCTTCAGTTTAGTTTTTTATATATTAAATATTTTGCTCAGATTTCCACAGAAACTAATTTCCATGAATTTGGCTCCCCATTTCTCTCACAGGAAGAGTCAAAGGACTTACTGCTTTGAATCTTACGTGACCCGCCCTCTCCCATCCATTACACCACTAAGCCCTTCTACTCCTCTACACCTTGACCATCTTTCTAGCTTCCTTGTTCCTCTTGCTCACGCCAGGCATGCCCCCACCTCAAGGCCTTTGCACTAGCTGCTCACCCTGCATGGACATCCTTCTTTCAGAAATCAACATGGATCATCACTCTTGTCAATGTCATATCTTTGCTGAAATGCCATCTCTCAGTGAGGCCTTCCTTTCCTACCTGCATTGGAACTTTGCCCAGCACCCTTCATCTCCTTTATCAAGTATACATCTTCCATTGTACATACCACTTTCTAATGTAGTTTAATAATTACTATTTATTATCTTCAGTGTGAGTTTCTCCCCATTAGGGTGTAAGCTCCATGAGGGGAGATAATTGTTTTTCTCCATCTAACACCGAAGACAATCAGTGCCTGGCATATGTCAGGAAATATTCTTTGAACAAATAAATGTAATGGCTACATGTCAAAAAATATAGTGTGTAGTTCTCCAAAGGACTTAAAGAGGATGAACCATTTATTGAATTGTTTAATTTAAAAGACTAGAATTTTATATGCAGCTTGATTATAATTATGTAAAAAGAAATTTCAAAAGCAACCAAACAAAATCCCATGCATGGTGATTAAAAAGAAGAAGCATGGAAGATTATACACACAACAATAAAACCCACAGAAATTGAAACTGTATGATGAAACCATGGGTAATTTTTCCCTTCCTTTTAATTTTCTGCAACATCTAAATTCTTAAGGAAACATTACTTTAGCATTTTAAAAAATGAGAAAAAACTAAGTATGTAAAATGGCTTTAAATTTTTTTCTGTGAAGAAATCCAGAGATTTTCAAACAGCTTCTATGACCAATCCCAAAAGAGAATCTAAATTTAGGAAAACTTCTTTTTATTTTCTTGAGAATTTTTTAAATTAGGTGGCACTGAGTCTTTTAAGTTCAGAGTTCTTTGAAAACCCCGTTAGAGAACACTGGCATCTTCAAGGACTTACCTCATTCCTAAAGCTGGGTGGTTTTATTTTGTCTTCCTCCTCCTTTTGTAAAATTTAATAGGAAGACTTACTTAGCCTGAAGGGGTTATTTTAACCATACTTAGTTGTAGAAAAACCCAGCTGTTTTCAGGAAAAGCAGCTTTAAACTAAAGAGAAATAATTCTGTTACTCATAATATCAAACTACATCTTATGAAAGCAAGTGCTGCCCAATTTAATAGTGGAACAATTTTATAATAAACAAATGCCTTTGACATCAATGACAGTTAAGTGTTGCTGGGTTTTAGCAAATGGATCATTATTTATCACAAGCACTTTATATTAACTTGGATTCTTTTTTAAAATTTTTATCAAAAAAAGTATAACAAAATAGGGAAGAGTTCATACAAAAATTCCATCCCACCTTTTACAAAGTGCACTCCCACGTTCCATGGAGGTGCGCCCCTTTGAATCTCATAAATCCCTGTCTATTTGGATTATCTATTTGACTCACATGCACTATCTCCTTCCATTTTCTCTTTTCTCAACAGGTGGTATTTAAGTTTGGTCGAATTTTACATTGGTTAAATATCTAAGTTTAATTAAAATGTCTTAACCTGCATTTCTTTTTCCATACACTTTCAGAAATACCTGTGTATTTTTACAAAAAACTCCAAGATAGTATTTTTTTTTTGCTCAAATGAAAAAATAAGCTTATTTGAACCCCACCCCACTTTCTTCCTATTATAGTCTTACATTTTAATTAAAAGTTCCTTTTTAAGAATATATTTATTTTTAAAATAATTACTTGTTTATTGATAAAGTTTTCCAATTTCTGTAATGAACATTCTTTTTTGTAATCACTTCTTGCCTCTCTATATTCTTCTTGTGAAACACAGCCCAGAATAATTCCTTCTGGGAGCGTATATGAGTGATTTGTTTTTGTAGATCTGAAAATACAGTTATTTTGTCCCCACTCCCGAATAACAGTGTGGCTTGCATTAATTTACAGGAATAACTGATGTCTAGAAATTATTGATCTCTAGGAATAACAGTATTTTGAAAACAGTGTTACTATGTTTTCTGGCAACTATTTTTTCTGGTGAGAAGGCTACTTTATTTCATTCTTTTATAGGTAATTTGTCACCTTTCTGATAGATGATAAAATTTTCTTTTTATAACAGATGTTCTGCAGTTCGATCACAATATGTCTAGACAGATATTTTTATCTGTCTTGCTCAGGACCTGTGCACATTATTTTTTTTCAGTTCTCGAAAAGACACCACATGATCTTCAATATTTCTTCCTAGTCATTTGCTCTATTCTCTTTTTTGGCTTTACTGTTGTATGCACTTTGGAACGTCTCAATCTGTACCCATGTTTAATTGCTTTTTGAATATTTTTTTTTAACTTTTGGCCACTCTGTTGCAATCTGCGTGAAATCCTTGGTGCTGTCTTCTGATCATGAATTCGCTCTTCATGTCTATCTATCTAGATATTATTTCTTTCTCTGAAGGTTTTTAATATCAATTTTTAATTAATTTCCAGTATTTCTAATTAGCTTTTTCCTATCTTTCCAGGATTTTTTTAAATTTTAATGTTATTTTAATTAATGATTGTTTCTGTTTCAAATCTTAAGAGTTTGGTTTTTTACTTTAGTAGATATAATTCAATCTTTTATCTTTTTGAGATTCTAAATATGTTTGTAAAGTCTTTTTCAACTTAGGTTTTTATTTTTATTTTGTCTGTATTGAATTCATTTCCCCATAGTTGATTAGTTGATTTTAATTCTGTTTGCTGTCTTTTTTTGGCATTAGTTTTAAACAACAATTTACAGGCTTTTCTTGATTGGGATTTTGTTCACTCTTGCTCTATCTATCTTCATTTATTTCTGTCTTGCCAAAATATGATCTGTGTCGGAATTATGTTACTCCCAACCTGTAGAGTAATTATGAATATTTCATATCCAGATACTTGAGCTAGCAGGTAGCCTGATCCAGACCTCAGAGGCAAGGCTGAACTTCTTTCTACTTTTTCTTAGAAATTCAGTTCAATTTCTATAAGCCTTAGTTTTAGTTGGTGATCTGCTACAGCTCTATTCAGTTCACTCTCTAGGTTAGGAATATCCT
The DNA here is from genome assembly GCF_048564905.1 of Vicugna pacos. NCBI lineage: Eukaryota > Metazoa > Chordata > Mammalia > Artiodactyla > Camelidae > Vicugna > Vicugna pacos. The sequence goes on along the minus strand of NC_132991.1, from coordinate 32,991,848 downwards.
ATTCTAGTCCCTGATTTCAAACATGACCTTTCTTCTAGTCTCTTTGTGCTTGAACCTTATTCCTCTAACAGAACCACTGTAAAAAGACAATACATATTAATAGGATGTAACGCACAGGCAAAGAAGAGAAGGCTGCGAACTATGAGAATAATTTTCATTCTTCTAATATAAGGAGTGAAAAAAGAGATGTCAGTAGGACTTAATCAAGTTGAGATAAGGTTTTAGAATTGCCCATTCAGCATTCTTGGATGTCTTGACCAAATGATTCCAATTTTTTATAACTATATTATAGGGAAGGAATTTCATGACAATAAAGCATATAGCAATGACTAGTGGAAAAACATATTACCTAGAGGCGGAACAAGAGGTGAACAAGAGAAGAATGTGGGTTATTACTATGGTCTTATAGTAGTCCTACATGTTTCAGATGTTTTGTGTATAGTACCACCTCTTGTGTCTCCCAGTGACTTTCTTGACTCAATGTAGACCACTGATTTTCTACTGTGACTCTGCAATAAAACCATCTAGTGACCTTCTACAAAACATTAATGCTCAAGTCTCTTTCCCAGACTTATTTAACTGTTCTACTATAGTATTTTCAGAGCACCTCAGATGCTTCTAACATTTGTCCAGTTTATCTACTCAGAAATACTGAGTAGATAAACTTAATACAGTTGTCCTTCCATATCATCTGACTCTACCATATTTTGACCACAATGCTTGAAAGTAACTTTGCACAGAAATGTTGGAAATCCACTCTCTTGAGGAGCTGTGTAAACTGGCTTATGTATTAGTTTCCTATTGATGCTATAACAAATTACCACAAACTAAGTGCCATAAAACAACACAAATTTATTATGTTATGGTTCTAAAGGTCAGAAGTCCAGAAGACTCTTGCTATGATAAAATCAAGGTGTCAACAAGTCTGTTTCTCTGGGAGATTCTAATGGAGAATTTTGTTTCTTAATTTTTCCAGCTTCTAAGGCCACCTGAATTCTTTGGCCCTTTCATCCTTTTTTAAAGGCCAGCAGTGTAGCATCTTCAAATCTCTTCCTCTCTCACCCTCCTGCTTCCTTCTTGCAGGGAATCTCTCTTGTGATTACACTGAGACCATAGGATAATCCAGGGTAATCTTCTTATCTCAATATTCTTAACTTAATCACATTTGCAAATTACATTTTGTCACATAAGGTAACATATTCATAGATGCTGGGGATTAGAACATCGGCATCTTTGGGTGAGTGCATTATTCTGCTTACCACATTTCAGGACAGGAATGATTGTGGCAACTGGATGATTAGATCACTCCCACCCCCACTGAAATCCAGGAAGACTAGACTTTTTCAGAGGGGTTTTTGGGAGCAGATCATGGAATCACTGTCAAGAATTGCTATATGGTCTGAATAGAAGGAAGTATTTCAAAACACGTGCTTTACTGCCACAGTGTGTAGTTTGATTCATCACTTTTAATGATACCACTTTGTTGACTACTTTGTTCCTCTTCCTCTAACTTTTCTCCCACTTTTCCTATCCTTCTTTCTATTTCTCTTGCATTGTTACCCTTTTAATATTGTTAACATTTAAACTGTTCTACAAGCAAAAGCTATCTTCCAAACTCTGGCCATGGACTGACTCTACAAACTGGGAAACACTATAAAGCATTATAAGACTATGAAAAGATTTTTCACTGCTTGAGCCAATCAGTATGCTAGAAATACAATTTTCTCTCTCTTGTTCAACTGTTATGACCTCTGGAAGACTTGATGGAAAATATTCCTAATGTCAACCATGAAAACAGCAAAAATGGATTCTATTTCTTAGGCTATAACTATGGATTTAAATAATCATACTTTCAGTTGTTTTGTATTTTGACCATGATTTTCTTGTAGAGTTTATTTCCTTCTGTAAAAAATACTATTCATCTTTTTTGTATCCACAATTTTTTCAGGTTCTTAATAAAACCATCTTACTTATTGAGGCTGCCCTTTTCCATGAAACCTCTTCTCAGAATATTCTATTCTCTGGTTGTAGCTCTAATTGGTTGTTAATAGGGTTGTGTACAATTATTATTCTCAAACTTCTCTTTTTTACCTGATTGAGATAAACCTGACATACTCTACGTACTCCTGGGTTGATCTCTTCCTCATTCTTAGAAGATACACTTGCTTTGCTGCAGAATATCTTTAAGTACCATTCTGTGGAAGGGAGGTAAGTGAAATAAACCTTCTGGATTCTTGCATGTATGAAAGTATCTTTATACTGTCCTCGTGTAATGAAAAGTTCAATTGGTTATAGAACTGTATACTAAATATATTTATGTATATGTCTACATGTTTATATATGTGTGTACATATATTTTTCAGTATATTCAAAACATTAAGAACATTCTAGCATTCTAGAATCTACTTGGATAATTCATGTTCCTTCTTGTTTTTCCTTCTAAAAGATTTTCCATTTATTTCCTAAAATTTGTAAGTTATGTGTTCACATGTGAATTGGATTTTTAAAATTCATTCCACTGAACAATCAGGTACACTTTTAATCAAAAACCTTATTCTCTACCACCTTTAGAAAGTTCTCTTCTTTTTTTATCTTAGATAATTTCCCTCTGTCTTCTTTCACTATTTATTTTTTCTGAACACTTATTAGTGAAGTGTTGGACCTCCTGGGTTGTTGGCTTCTTTTTTATTTATTTAATTTTTGCCTCTTTGCCTTTCTATGTCTCTTTGAGAATGTTTCTGAGTTTATCTTCAAATATTTCAGTTTTTTAATAACTGCTGGTCAATACATCCTTGTTCTTATTCTCTAATTACCTCCTCTTTATAATGTCTTTGGTTTTGTATTTGTTTCATAGATACTGTATTTTCTCAAATCTCTTTGAGAAAGTTACATGTGGTATTCAAAAATCCCATTCTGTGATAAGTTAAGGACCTTGCATCACAATGTAAATGCGTTCTCTTCTGTCTTCTTGCAATGAAAATACAAAAAGAAAAAAAAAGAAAGAGAGAGAGAAAAAACAAGAAGCTAACTCTAGGAGTGTGATGCTTAATGCCATAATGCCATAGCTGCTTTAGATTCTGGCATCAGGTTCCTACTTCTCTAGGACCAGTAACAAATACTTGGGTACCAGCAACCAGGCTGAGGATGACTTTGAGTAGCATTGCATCTGTGTGTATTAAACTCCTTACTGCTGCCTGAAAATCTCCTTTCTCCTGTATTCATTTTTCTGTTTGTTTACACCTCATCGCATGCATCTTCCCAGTGATGATTTATACCTAAGAATGAAGAAATTGGTAGCTGGTGTGGGTTACCTGTGTCATAAGGTCCATAGCATTGTTTCTCCATCAGTCTCACTTCTAGGTGAGAATTCCAATCAGGAGCTCCATGTGGAGTGGGCAAAACAGGTTATTTCTGGTAGGAACCTGACTCTTTTTGGAATTTCTTGAGTTCAGGAATGAGAAGAGCTTCACGGCCTCCAACAACTTAGTTTTCTACAGGCATTTTAGACCATATCTTTAGAGAAGACCTATCTGTTTTCTGCCTGGAGGTAAATGTTGGCTACCTATAGAGCCAGAGGTGCATTTTGCCTTTATAAAGATTTTTAATTTAGTCCTCTGTTTTCATCCCTGAACCTCAGGCTAGCCCCCTCCATTAGATGCTAACTCTACGCCCAGGTTTTTCCACCAATTTCTCTGAGCGAAAACTGGCTTCCTGTGTCTCCATAGCTCTGCTGTAGTGCGTTCTGGGCTACAGCTTTCCCATTTCATCCATTCACCCATGCTCACCTGCTTTCTGCCTTTCAGCAGTTTGTTGAAATCTCTTATTTATTTCTGACTCACCCCTCAAAATCTCTTATCCATTAAGAGATTATGTCTTTTTGTACTTCTATGCATTATTTAGACACGAGGAGGGTCCTGGGAAGGACCAAAGGAAACGTGTATATCTAGTAGGTCATTGCAAGTTGAAGGTTTATTAGGAATAAAAGAAACCAAACATTAAAAATAAGCTTGGTTACTATGCAATGCTATGTAACTCCACTGACCAACAATGTCTCTAATCTAACAAAAATGCAGTCTTTTCTCTGTGGCTGTGGAAAGGTCAAAGTGGCCACCATAAAATTAATCGGACTTATTTTCAGTTGTGGTAATGACTGTGTAAAGTGCTCCAGGAGCTCTCTCACTTGCTCTCCTTCTGACCAGGGGTGCTGGTTTTCTGAGTCAGCTGGAAGACATCTCATCACAAAAGGAGTAAAATGATGGGTGAGTCCATGGAGGATGGGACTGTTTCACTTTGAGGTCACTGTGCTCAGAGCTCACTATTGACGTAGGCAGTGACAAAGTAAGCATACCTAATTTAAGTAAGAAAATTTGTCTTTTTTTCCATGCTAACTAGGCTCTGCATTAGAGTCTGTTTTCAAGCACATTTGACATAATTGTAAGGAACACTGGATTTTGAATAAAGCAGGTTTGTGTTTAAATTCCTCCACCAGTTACTGTAGGTGTGATCTTGGGCAAATTATGTAACATCTTGAGTCTCAGCTCTCTCATCTGACACCTAGGATTTATATAAAACCCATTTCACAGGGTTCCTGGGAAGATTTATTCATAGTACATTTCACATAGCATGCCATCAAAAATGTTCAATATTTTAATAGGAAATTATTTCTAATATTTCAAGAATGATCAATGAATGAAATAGAATAAAATAAGATTACTGCCTTTGTATATCTGCAACTAAGGGTTCTGTTCAAATGCACATCATCATTCTAAGGATCACTTTTGTTTCTATATATGTGTACACACACACACACACACTCTCTCTCTCTCTCTCTCTCTTACACAGAGCTTATAAACTCTTTATAAAATAATTTGAACATTATACAGTGTATTTTTTTTCATAATTTATGAAAAGTAAATTCTGATAGAATGTACAACTAGAGCCCTTTTTGAAAACCCACGGAAACAAAATCTTTGATTTGCACAGAGTAGTTAAGATGGAAAAAAGACAAATTTTCTTACCTAATTCAGCTATGCTTAATTTACTGCTGTTTAGTTCAAGAGTGAGCTCAGAAGACAGTGACAAAAATAGTTCTCTATTACATATATACGCATTTTCAGATAATTTGTGAGCTCAGTTTCATACATACGTATGTAGCTGAGCTCACAAATTTTTAAAACACAGCATGACAAACATAGGGAGCTTATTCTATTCATTCCAGCTCCCTAAAACAAAACAAAACAAAACAAAAACAAACAAACAAAAAAACCAGGCTAAAAGTAGACATTTCCAAACTTGTAGGTACTGACAAAGAATCCCTCACTCAGACTATACACACCCAGCTACCTTAACTTTCCCTTTCCCCAGTTTTTTCTAGGGAAAGTTCCTGTCCAGGGTGACAATGTGTCTGAGCTACACACCTCTTCCTTTCAGGGCACTGGACATGCTGCCTGCTCATCTTTGCCCCTCAGCGGCCATTTATAACTGTGAACTTCCCCTCAGGAAACCCTGGGTGGTGGTTGTGGTCACTACCATTGATGTTGCTTTTTCCTCCCAAGCACAATCCTCTGTTTCTCCCCCATCAGTCTCCTGCACAGTTACCTCAGAATAATCCTGAGCCATTTCTTCCATTTGTGACTACAGAAACAACAGCCTCAGTTATGGCCCATAAGCATTCATGATACACCTGTAATAAAGGGCGAGGGAGAGTCTCCAATTGTGAAGTGAAATTAGACGCACTCACAAGCTGGCACCCAGCACCACTAGAGCCCTTGAGTGGGCCCAGGGGTCCCCTTCAGATTTTCCACAGCAGTCCCCACCTACATCCTCATCCTCTTCTAATTAAACTTGCTTTACTCAAGCACCGGCATTTCCAAAATATTCCTTTTCAATTTTGTTATTTTCCTGTGTTGTTTAATTACTAGTATGAAAACACCCATAATTTTTATAGAGTTTTTCTGAAAATGTAAAACAATGTTTCAACAACACTGTGTGTCAGGAGTGGCGGGGAGGAGAGGAGGCAGTTTGGTCTGAGCTCCTGATCACTGTTACAATATTGTTGCTGCATTCTAGTGACTTACAAATGAACCTCAGAATATAACTAAGCTAGATGAGGGGACTGTCTATGTTCACTGTTTGAAAACCACTGCAGCTCCATTCCACTAAGCATCAAAAAGTATGTAACTTCCTATGTAAATAAAGCAAATTATTTTCCAACCTAAACAATTTTGCAGCATCTGCTCACTTTTGAAAGTTCATTTATTTTTCTTCACCTGGTATAAAATGTTATTCAAACTGGTCTCTTAAATCAGAAGACCAAATTAATACTAATAAAAACTAGTGAGAAGCCACACAGAAAATGTGAAAACAACTTCAAGAAGGACTATGACAAAAAATAGATACATAGAACATGTGGCTACTTATGAAATGCCTGAAGACATTTTAAAAATCAAGAAATGAAAGAGGTGCTAAAGAATTAGAACAAATTAGAATATTAATACGACATTTTTGTCTTAATAATAAAGGTTTCTGGAAAGAAACCTAGGACAGTAACTATTCATGATGTATGTATACCTCTTGTTTTTCCAGCCAGGATCCAGATGTACAGGAAATTTTTTTAAGGTGAAAACATGTTTTTCAGATTTTTGCCACTAATATAAGCATTCATTTTGACCAACTGATTAAATTACAGTAGCAATACCTGCTTAAATCATTTAGGGCTCATTTGGATATAAGAAAAAAAAGCTGGGAACCATTATTATTTATAACTTGTGCATCATGTTAGAAAATGTCACTTGAATCTTGCTTAAATTCTACTTCCTACATGAAAATGAAACAACCACACAAGTTACCCTAAATCTATAGTGTGTGTCTATGTCAGCATCACAGACAGGAAAAATGTGTTTCTTTCTCTTTCCATATGTAAAAAGCAGCAGCCTTGCTGACTTTTTTTCTCGTTTAATCCTGGAAGAAATGACATACCCCCCAAACCCATACACACACAAAATTATGTGGCTGGCCTCAAAGGTCCATGAACACATTCATGCAGAAAGACATGGATGATGATCGGGAACGGGCTCTCTTACCACAACAAGCCTTGCATACTTTGGCCAAGAGAAATTTGCACAAGGACATATTCTTCTACAGGTAGTAGAAAGCAAATTCCTTAGGTTCAAAGGGATAGTCAGTGAAAATATGGTCTAACAGGACAAGGCTGACTAGCAAGGTGTGCCTGGGAGTGCTGTTTGTGTTTGGTGTCAGACCCATACAGTCGCTTTTGCCATCCATGAGCACCTCAGACACTGCCACTGGAAGACGACTTTCCTTTGCCTCAGGTATGAATCCTGACACCTATAACGTGGTAAGTTGTCTCTGGATGTGGGAGAGATAAATGTCAATTTGACTGTGACAGAAGGAGGACATTAACGGACAGCTTAACTTGTCCCTTTGAAGCATCCTGATGTTTAGGAGGAGCTGATGAAGTACAAAACTGGTTTTGCCTATGGAACGGGGTTCCTTATGAAATGTGCTTCCACTCAGATAATGCTGGAGGTTTAAATCTGTCTTAATATGAATGAACAGGAAGGGCCAAGTTTTGTTCCGCTTTTAAAATGTTTTTCTATACAGTTTTAAGTTCCTCATGCTATTCCGAGGCTTTGGGGGCCTAGCTTTCCACTCTCTTTGCTTTTAAAGCAGGTAGGGAAATAAGTTATGTGATTTCACATATAAGGAAAAGAGCACAAGAATTAAAAATCGGAATTTGGGGTTTGCATACCCTTAAATGGCCATATTAACTGTCTGATCTCCCAATTCCTCACCTGTCAAGTGCAAGTACCTCTCTGGGTTTTTATAAAGATAAGATGATTTATATGAAAGCAATTAGTAAACTTTCAGCACTAATAGAATTAAGTGATTTAAGATTTTCTAAATTAACTGCAAAAAAGCTCAAAATAATTTCTCAGAGTTTTCATGTTGAGCAATGTTAAGTTAAACATTTTTTGCAAATGAATCCTATGAGGAAAATCTCAACATTAAACTCTAATTCCCTTCAAATGCAGCTTTGACAATAAATTAACATATACATAACAATCCAGATATTCCAAATCACAAGAATGAAAAGAAAAATCAGTTTGCAAGCATTGGTGTGAGCTACCTCTCCAACTTCAGGTTTGTATTTATTTCACAATTAGATTTTCTCTTGAAGAAACTCATTGCTCCTTGTTGGTATTTTATTTAGTGAGAATTAGTTAAATGAAAAAGAATGGAACATGATGCTCTCATTCCTTTCATGAAGTAAATTTTATCTCAAACTGTTGAAAGAAAGATGAAGAACTTGCTTTGTCCTAGTCACTAAAGGACTGTGAGCATTCAAAGCACAGGTACCTTTCTTTAAATACTATTTAGCTTATAAGCTAGCAAAGGTGATACATATAGGACTAGCAGGAATGGTGATTAATTTCACAGTCAGGGAGAGAAAAAATTTATAATACATAAATTTCTAAGTTGGCTCAGTACACCTGCATTTCTACCAGACATTCCTAAATTCCAGAGATAATCCGTTTTAAAAATCTTGTAACAAGGATCTAGCAAGACAAGGACTCTAACCTGAAAAAGAGAGAGGAAAATATATAAAGGACAAGCCTGAAATTAATATTATCTAAAGAGTGATACTAGCACCCACAATGTAAGTAAAAGTAATTTGTTTAACGTTATGTCTCCTCCTGACAGTTTTCTTTTCTTTTTCTGATGTAATTAAGTCCATTCCTTCACTATCCTGACTCACTGCCGGCTTTGTTAGAGTTGCAAGGCACACACTGCTGGGATGTGGATGTCTTTTCTGCTGGATTCGGCTCTCTATTCAGTGACTCCAATCCTCCTGCACATTCCCCACATGTTTAAGCCCTGGTGGCTCGAAAAGAGCGAGCTCCTGTTTTATCTGTTCACATTCTGAGTCTGACATGATTCTGATTACACTAGAGAAGGCCTGAAGCTGTCAGGGATAAACACAGGGTTAAAGAGACCATTTGTCACTGAGACTGGACAACAGAACAGCTGGTTCTAAAGGCTTCTTTATTAGCCTCTTCCTTAAGTTTCTTTACTCTGTATTTGAATCGTGTCTAGCTTCTGGTTATATAGGTGAACTCCTTCCCTCTCTGTGTTTGGCTTTGTTTTAGTTTGTGTCATTTTTCTTGATATGGAAAATTTCTGTGTCCTGAAGAAATGCTTTCACCTGCGAGTGAGGTAAACACATTGTGCACTATTTTGCCAAAAGAGGGCAATGTTGCTGTTCAGAATTTCCTCCTCCTGTTCCCTGGGACCTGGTCTCTAGAACGGTAAATAATCGCTGCTGTCTCTTCCCTTTCAACACAGACAAGTTTCCACATGTCTCTGCGCTCTGTAGTTAATCAGGACTTTGTAACTATCTGTCCTACCTATTAACTGCATCCACTCCCAAATTGTTTAAAGGTTAACACATTTCACTCCATGCATGACTGGCACGCACAAGCAAAGCGCTGTCTCTGAAATTCTAAATTCTTCCTTTCCATTTGCCAGCGATAGGCAAGAGGAGAAACAACCTGCCTTGGGAAATACTGAAAGGCATTTTTACCAGGTCCTTATTCTCAAATAGTCCATCAGTGTATAATCTAATCACGGTCCTCATAGGTAACCAAACTGAATGTAAAAGGGAGAAAAAAAAAATACTGATTCATGTTCAACGAATTTCATTCAAATTTATCCATCTTCTTATTAGTTAAAACATGATTCAAAATTAGTATCAGGATATTGACAATAATTTCGATAACTGATGTTCAATTTCTTTCGTGGGGAGTGGATTTTGCCTACTATGATTTTGAACTATTTAACCCACTGCGAATTTGGACCTTTAAGAGTCATTTTCTTTAGGAAACTAAATTAGTCAGCTTCCTTTTCTTTATTAAGATGTTGCAATTTTTTCCCTCTGCAGCTTATTAGCCTTTAATAGGTTGTTTTTGTCTATTTTTACTTTCTTTAAAAATCATAATTTAGTTGTTTTCCGGAAGCACAATTTCAATTTTCAATGGAAGGTTTGTTTGAGTAGCAAAATTCCTGGAATTTTTTTGTCAAAGAAACACTCTCAGTATACCAACACGCCTGTCTGTGCCTTTGCTCTCTGAAACAACTGGCAATGTGGTGGGACTACTGCGGACTGTGTTACCAGAACAAACGGCTCTTCCATTTAATAAATCCACTACTAACTCATTTTTTTTTTTTACAAAGATGTATGTGTGTACTTACACACTCACTCACACACACATACAAAATCTGTTTTTGTCTTCCGTTTTTTTAGTCCAGAATCATATTTAAAGTTCATTAGAGGGCAATAATTGTAGACATTTTTCTTGAGCATTAAACATTACTGCTATCATTTCCTAGAAACTGCAAGTAGGTGTTCTATCAGAATCAACAGTCTGAAAATATGAAAATTGCAGTCACTAAAATTAAAAATACATTAGGAAAAAGAAGAATTGGGCTTGGAGTGGCAGATTCTTGGAGCAAGGGACAGTCTTAGATGGGCCTCTTGGTTTTTTTCAGTCTCCAAAGTGCCCCATGTTCCTGTATTTAACTGGGCTTGAAAGATTTAGGTAGAATCTACTATGTCAGAGACATCAGTAAAACCCATAGGAAGCTGCGTTTGCTATAGGTGATTCTATGAAATCCTTATTTAACACTGACTTAGGTTACTGTGGCTCGGCTTTTTCATTTCTTCTGAGTTAAAGCCCCGCTGTCTCATTTCTACTTCCTTCCCTGCACCTGTCAGTACATGTACATGAGAAAGTCAACGTTATTAAAAGAATAATAACCATATTGCAGGTTTCTGAACCCAAGATTGTATTTTCTTTCTCAAATATTCATTAAAAAATATAGATTGCATTTTATTGAAAGTGCTCTTTAATGAATAGTATTCGTGTTTGCGTACAAGAAGGAGCTTCCAGCGCAATTCCCTGACAGTAATTGTGGTCTGAATTGAGAACATACACAGTAACGGAGTGCAGTTAATGGCCACCCTGTGGATTGAATGTTCTACTTTTGTCATATCTGGCTACTTTTTAAAAATGCAGAAATTAGGCCAGTAAAGAGTTAATTATGTTCTTGTGTCAGGAAACCCTCAAAGAGCAGTCAGAGAGAGGAATTCTTTGTCTTTAATGCAAAACAGAAATTTGAAAGACCCTGGCAGATGATAATATATAAATAGTAACTGAACATCTATTTTGTGTGTGTGTGTGTCTGCGTGCGCACATGCGCCTGCGCCGTGTGTAATGTGAGAACAAGGGAAAACCCTCCAATAAAGTCAGCCCAAACATTAAGGAGCACTAAATGAATCAGTGGCACCTTTTCATTTCCTTACAACTAAAAGAAATACACAGGACAAAACACCTTTCCAGCCAAACTTCATCTACTTCTCTACTTTGATTTTATTTTCCTACCACCTGACATTTACAAACATGCAAAAAAAAAAAAAATTCAACTTAAGTAATGAGTTTTGTGTGTGGTTCTCCTCATCAGGTCCAGTCAAAACAGACATGTTCACAAATAGGTTAAGATGAGAGAGGTTAGATTTCCAAAGATTAAATAGATGCTATTTTGTAAGATTTGGGGAAATAAGCTATATAATCAAACAATTAAATATTCTGATTTGTTAGAACTTGAGGAAAAGAGAAAACTTAAAAAAGATGTGCGTGTGTGTAAAGACACACACACTCAGAGATCTGGATAATATCTTTGCCACAGGGGATTTGCTCTGAAAAGCAAAAAGCCAACATTAGCAAGAACAGATATTTTCTAAACCCACCCAGGTTTTTGTGAAAAGGAAGATAATGTGTTATTCTCAAAAGTCTTTCTGGAAAGGGAAAATATCCTTTAAAGGTGGAGCATTTGATAAAATTCCCCAGCTAATATTTAAGGTCCTACCCCTAGGGTGAGAAGTGCCATCAGTTGACCAGCAATGCTCCATCACCACCTCTGTAAAACACACTCCTCTAGATAGCTCTGCTTCCTGAGATATTGCCCACATCCTGTTTGGTGAGCAAGGAATTACACCTCCTGTGAGATGCTGATTTTTACAAAACCATAGTGCTCAAGAGCATATTTTGAAAAACCAGAAACAGAGGTTGTATCAAGAAACCTGTGATTATAACCATTTGAAAATTCAGTCAAAAAATCAATTCTGTTTTAATATTTGTCCAAATAATTATTCGATTAATTTTTGCTCTCATTTGATTTTATTTTCCTTTCAGAATTGACCACTTCGGTAGGAAAATCAGCATCTGAGTTTTCATGTTCAATTCAGGAGCTGATCTCAGCAGTAGCACACTTTTCCTCTAACATGCAGTAAGATAACCCTAATATTTGTGTTTGAAGCAGGGGGAACATGAACAATTTTTATTGATTAAAAGCTCTTTGTTTAATATTTCAAATCTTTTTCAAGAAGTTTTTCTTTCCACTGTACAATTTTATTTTGGATAAAGCAGTTTAACGTGTAAACTAATTTTTTTTTAAAACCACACTTAGCGTGGTAAAGTAAGCATAGAGCAAATTAGATACTCATGTGTCACATGCCTGATGTCCAGATAAACTCTGCTCCTCCAAGCCACAGGGTTGAGAGTGAAGCAGAAAGAGTATCACACTATTATGCTGATGTCACTCTGCTGAAAACTGAAAAGCCTTATTTGGGTCTTTCACTGAATCAAGTATGACATGTAAGCATTTATTGTACTGGAAGTGAAAAGGCATTTGAAATGGCTCTCAAGGGTAATCCTACATATTGGCCATTTGGTGGTCAAATTAGGGCTTCCCAAATTCAGAGCAGTACATGGAACCAAAGTCGATTTCAATATTTTCTACACTTTTTTTTTTTTAGAGAATATTGATTGTAATGCAAGTGATACATGAGATGTGAACACTTAAAAAATATAATCGTGGTAAACTTCAAATACTTTGAGGTCAGGCCTGCCAATGCCAACATTTGCATCTTTGATCCATAGTACAGATGTTTGCATACCTCAGAGTTCATTTGAGGCAACAGTATTTTTAGGATTGAAACATGGGCATTTATACTCTTGTATATTAGCCACCTGAAGTGAAATGATTATGAAGAAAATGGAATATTCCATTTTAAAAACCAATATAACTTGTCAATTTGCAGAGTAAATATTAAGTCACAACCTCAAAATATTCTATTCTTCAGTATGATTTAGAAGATAAATTTTCAAAAAGATGATGCAACACAAGAGCGAAAATGTATATATGTATATAAATATATACACATACATACAATTTTATCTTATTTTACAGTTTAGTTTCATAGTATCATCAGTATTTACGTTTGAAGTTATTTTAAACTTACATATGGTGTATAATAACTTCCTCTTCCTCAGTGACAAACATAAAGTAGAGTGCTTCAAAGCACTATACTATAAAGAGATACTTGTTTCTGGAAACCAGTGTTTTTTGTAGTGTTTACCTAATTAGCCCCAAAACTTTTCTCTTAGTATTTTATGGGAACAATCTAACATCACCCTCATTCAGCCAGGTAGGTTCTTACTCCACCCCATTCCCTGTCAAATAGCTGTCAGTGACATCAGTCTATTGTTTGTTGTTCTTGTTCTTGTTGTTGCTATTTTATTGTATTTTTTTGCTATCTCATTGTTTTTATTCCTAAATGTATAATGAGATATAAAAATAGAAATGGCCATGTTAATTTTGAATGCTGCAATTTTTATACTCACTTAGGAAGGTAGAACAAACACTGACTGTCAGCAGACCGTATCTATACAGGATAACAAAACATACCAGCTGGCCATAAAAATAAATAACTAAATAACTATAAATAAAATTTCTTAGCAACTTACAAATCAATAATCTTGTTATTCTCTGGAGTTGATGTGTTCTGTTGTTGATGTGATCTGAAAGTTCTTCTGCCCAGAACATTTAACATCACAAGCGGTAATAGCATGTTAGCAGCCAGAGCCAATGATGTCACTTCCCTAAAGATACCTTCCTCAGATACCAACTCCAAGTGTTGTCTTACTTTCATGTTCAAAGTTACACAGAAATTCACTCTCTGGGATTCTGAACACATATCCTAAAGAAATATCTGGGCAGCTGGACATGAAATATCATTGCTAAAAAAAACAGAATGACACTTAAACATATGTGTTCCCAGAATATGAGTACACCAATATCTGGTATTATAGAATTGAGGAAATGATAACTAAAAGTGTGCAAATTTGTGATTACATTTACTCTCAGCCATGTATTAATGAGCACAGTAGCATGGTTCCCATTTGTTAAATCTGTTAATGCCTATGATAGTTTCCTGGCTCAACTTGGAGTTATGCTGAGAAATTTATAAACTGAAAATTGAGCCCCGAGTTTCTTCACTAGGCCATTATTTAAGTGTAAATACAATATTTTAAAAAAAATTAGTAGGAGGGAGAATGTTCAAGAGATCTGAGTACATATTTGAGGGTCAGGGCTGCTACCTCCTAACCATCCTGCTTCTGCCTTGCTGTGTGATTTCACATGGCGCCATCAACTTTTCTGTGCTTTCACATCCATAAACAAGGCTTAATTAATCAGCAAAGCTTGAGTATAAAACACTGCAATATCTCTGGATAAAAGGTGCACAAAACACCAGATACATACTCCTCAGCTAAGCACAGATATGCACTGCCGATTATATTAAAATAATAAAAACTAGAGGACTACTCTAGTTGGAATAGAAATCAATTCCTAAAATGCCATCTTGGATAATATTTAACCCGAAATACACGGCTTATATAAAATAATTGAATTCTCAGTCAGTGTGCTGAATAACACAGTGATTATTAACCATCCTGAATAGGAATATATTTATATAGTGCTTTATACTTTCCAAAATCTCTTCATTTACATCATCTCGACACTAGCACATATCTCAGCATCACATAAATTATCCCTTAAAACTTATCCATCTTGGCAGCCTAAATCAGCTCTGCTGTTTCCTTAGCTTTTGAAACTGATTCCACAAGCCACAGTGAAAATCCATCTCATAACTTTACAGGCTCAACTCATATATACATTTATGGTGGGGATTTACATCTGAGGAAATATGTTTCCCTAACAGTTAGGCAGGAAGGAAATCAAGTCCTCAGGAAGCCACCCACAGGGACTGGGGACGACCTGACATCTGCCCCAAGTACCCCTATGAAGAGAGGTAGGGAAAGTCTCTGTCCTGTGCTGTCTGGACCTGATGATCCTTCAGGATAACCGGCCACATCATTATAAATCTGACAACTTTTGTAAGGAGTCAAACATTTTCACTTGCATTTCATCTGAATGCATCAGTTGCCCCTTGCCTTTCTTACCATAAAGATAGACCAAAAAAGTTCTGTCCAGAAATATATCATCTGTGACACCTGGGTGGGGAAATCCCTCTACTCCTCCCAGGTTAATCTCTGTCATCAGCACCTGGTGGGAGAGCCAGAGAGCCTCATGGAAATAAATGCTTACATGATACAATTGGTGGGTTTAGGTATTACTCACTGTAGGGTTGCTTGTTTCTTTCTTTGTTTTGATTTTCACATTAAGGAAAATCTGTGACCTCTTACGTTCCAGAGCAGCTCCTCGGGAATGCAAAGGTGTCTCAAAAGGAGAGCTTATCCAGGAGACACAAAAATAACCCAATTCCTTTCCTTTTCTTTTCATTCTTTTAGTCAACCTGTTTGGCTTCCTTTTTTTATAACAGTACATATCTACATCATAAAGTTGCAATGAGAACTGCATCTAGTGGACACAAATCACTTAGAACACATAGTAAATGCTCAAAAGTACTAAGTAACATTAGTAAAAAAATCTGTATTAGTTTCATAGAGCTGCCAAAACAAAGCACAACAAACTAGGGGGCTTAAAACAGAAAAATGCATTCTCTCTTATTCTGGAGGCTGGAAGTCTTGACATCAAGGTGTTGGCAGCACCATGCTCTCTCTGAAGCCTCCAGGGGAGAATTCTGCCTTGTTTCTTCCCGGCCTTGTTGTTCCCTGGCTTGTAAATGCATCACTCTAAACTCCAATCCTCTGTCTTCACAGGGTTTTCTCCCTTTGTCTCTGTCTTCACATATCAGTCTTCTTATAAGGACACCAGTCGTACTGGATGAGGGGCCCACTCTACTCTAGCATGATTTCAACTTAACTTTAATTATATCTACATTGACCTTATTTCCCTATAAGGTCACATTGTGAGATACTGGGAGCTAGGACTCCAACAAATCTTTTGTGGGGGACAAAATTCAACCTCTAACAATATCCCATGTGCGGACTAACATTCCTACCTGCACACAGCTCAAAGCAGAACTTGTCTTCTCCCAGAAGACTGATCCTTCGGCACAGGCAGACTGATACTTATCAGCCACTCCCATCTCAGACGTGGCACTGCCCTCTGTTTCCTTGTCCATGTCAGAAACCCAACTTGCATTCCTTTATCCCTCCTTCTATTGTGTCCCCTTGTTCCTATCAATCATCAAATCCTGTCGGGGCTTCCTCATTTATTTCTCTTCATTAGTTCTTATTTCTGCTTCACTGAGACCATGTTTCTCCTGAACAAGTTCCCTAACTGACGATCTAGCTGTTCAAAGCTAAAACAGCTGTTCCTTCTCAAATAGTCTCCGGGATGGTGATCAAGTCAGATCAGGCCAAGACCCTGCTTATAGTCCTTACTGATTTTAATCGTCTTCAAGATCAAGTTCCAAATGCACACCCATTTCATTACCTAGGATCTGCTGGTCACTCAAACTCTGTCTCCCCATCCTGCTTCTCCACATCCAGCCCTGCTTCACTACTTGGAGCTCCTCTAGCACACGCTGCTTTCTTTCTTCCTGGCCTTTGTGTCCCACACTCCTTGTTCTTTCTTTTTTCAGCCAATCACTTACTCCTTCAGAAATAAGCTTAGACATCAAATTCTCACCCAAATCTTTCCTAACTAATCTCCCTTACCCGCTATCAAAGTTGAATTAGACGCTACTCCCATGGGATCCCTAGCACCCCTTAGCTTTAACCTAAAATAGAACATTTCACGTTGTACTGTTTTACCCTTTACCTGTCAGCTTCCCACACTAGACTGTACATTTCTGGAGGATAGGACTTGAGTACTATGCATCATTGTATTGGTGCACCCCCAAGATTAGCACATTTATTCCTTTATTTGCAAATACTTAATCCCTGCCTGTGCCAATAACTATGTTACACTTTGGAAATATGAATGATGAACAAAACAGACATTGTCCTTGTTCTACAAAACTTTATGTACTGTGAGTAAAATATTAAACTTAATAAGTAGTTAAAATAGTCTAATAAGTGTCTTGATAAAGGTAGTACAAATTCCTGTGGTCTCAGATAGTCAACCTGATTACCTAAGAAGACCTGAAGGGGGGACTGAGTTATCTGGGTAAAAAGTAGCAGGTGTAGAGAGCCAAGAAACAGGAATGGCATGTGTGGTGCCCAGGGAAAATGCAACAAAGGGAAAGATGGGTAGCAGAAGGCGAAACAATCTTAAAGGCATTTCAATTGATGTTAAAATGTTTTTCAACGTGTTCTAAGAAAATTACGAAAATATCAAGTGGTATTCAATACTGGGAATGAGTTATAGGCCTATAGTTCAGAAATGTCACTGGGGCAGTTATGCAGAAAACCGACTGAATTGGGACAAACTTGCAACTTGGATGCCAGTTACCATCTGGGTGAGAGGAAATGGTAGCCTGGCCTAGGGCAGTGATAGCATGACAGGAGAGAGGTAAGGCAGCCTGGATGAATAATTAGAAGGTCGAAAAAGAATTGAGTGATTTTGGTAGGAAGGACTCAAAAATAACAGAGAGTTCTGGACTGGGTGCATTTTGATGAATTCACTGAAATAAAGAATATTAAATAAAGTATAGATTCGGAACATGTGGATAAACATGTGATGATGCAATTCTGAATGTGAGGTAGGTGCCCACGCAATGTCTGGGAGGAGGTATGCAGGAGGTAGCTGTCTATGGACCTATTGCTTAAGGAAAAAAATCTTGACTGGAGATATTGATGTGTCTTCTTATTTATTCTACTGTACAGGTTCTCATCACTGACTGCATATTTAAACCACCAAGGGATCATTAAAACAAACAAACAAACAAACAAAAAAAACAACTATGCCTGCCTTCATTGCCAAAGATTCTGATGTAATTGGTCCCAGGCATTAATATTTCTTAAAAAGCTCCCCAAGGAATTCTAAAATGGAGACTGGGTTTTACACTACTGCTCTATTGTATATACTAAACATTCCAATAGCCATAGCATGGACAAAAAAAAGTCCCACACAATTTGATGCAAGTCTTTTTCACTCTTTTCTCTTGACACTTCATACTTCTTTTACATCCTATATGTCAGAAACCCTGGTCTCCTTTTTCCCAAGTAAGCCAAGGAGTGAAACACTTCCTTGCCTTGTGCTCCTTCCCCTGCTCAAACCCCTTTCCTGGCCACTTTTGCTGAAATCTTATTTACTTTTCTAGGTCCAATTGATATGTCACCTCCTCTTTGAAGTCTTACCAACCCCCATCTGGATACAGAATTAATCTCCCACACATATCACAAGGTATCATAATTATTTGATTGCACTTTACTTGGATCATTAGAAAGACAGTATTGTGCATTATTGGAAATGTCAAAGAAAGAAGAAAAAATGAAGAGCATAATTATAAGGTTGTTTTCTTCACTTAAAAAAGGTAACTTACATTTGAATAGCATTTTTATAGACATTTTATTTAATCCCATGACAACCTTGTGGATTAGTCAGGAAGAATATTATTTCTCCCATCAATGTTAGTGATTCTCCACTCTACTTTTCTAATTATCGTTTTTTAAAGACTTCCTTAAAAAGTTTGCTACATTTATTTTTCCACTTATTACAATGCAAAATCTAAGCCTTTGCTAGGAAATTATATTTTGAAACCAGCATATAGAGGACTTTTAAATCTGAAACAAATTTGTTCAGACCCTCGTTGGATCTCTCCTGCTTGTGCCTACCAGTCTACTCTCAAACATGATCCTCTCTGCTCTCTGAAGGAAGAGCTGCCCTGTGTTGACAATATCAACAAGCAATCTTGCCCTTGACTTGGACATACAGGAGCACAGGGGATGATCAAAGGGATGCAGGAGAGTGGAGTAGTGTAGGGTTGCCAAGGATGACTGCATCCCTCAAAGGCCATTGGTCCCCTTCAAGGCAACCCTGACCCAGCAACCCTCTCTATAACGGTCCTTCCTCCTTACCTCTCAGGTCTTGGATGGTATTTAAAGTGCTGTTACTGGTTACTAGTAGTAAAGTATACAAGTTACTGCACTGGGGCACTAATATTATCTCTTGTGCTTCCCCTAAGTCTTAGACACACTTTTCTAGATAGTCCCTTTATTAAACTCTTTCAATTCTCCTACTTTGTGCCATTTGCTATGTGCTGGAACGTTGACTGTTACCCCATATTTATACTGGTTTAAATAAATCATTTATCAGATAGAAGATATGATTTTATATTTCAAAAGAATGTACAAATTTAATATAGCATATGCATCTGCTAATATTTAATAACCTAAATTATGATGGCTCTTGGTAAAAAGTGGCACTGAACAGTTACTGAATAGCTTTATGAAATAAATTTTAGGTGATTAATAATACAATCATAACCTAACACATTCTATTTGTGGTTATTAAATATTAGTCTTGTTTTGGTGGGAATAAACCTTAAGATACATTATCTTCCATTATAAGTTTTAAGATATTTGAGAAGGCTTTTTATCTTTTAACTGCAAGATCCTTCTTAACAAATTTCAAGATTAAATAAAGGATATCAATTGATAATACAAAAAATATTATTGCTGTTTTACAATACTTTTCTCTTACCATTACCATTCCCATGGAATATTTATACCATACTGGAAAAAATCATTTATTTTTTCACTGATTCATTTATTCTTCAATCAATTTTTTTGAGCCAAATGCTGTGCTAGGCATAAAAAATACAGTTGTCAACTAAAACACAGTCTGCAATTTCCTAGATCATAGAGTATAGTATAAAGGTTATATAATGTGCTGAATTTTTAAGGGTCATCAAAACGATTTTTTGACATACAAATGATATATATGCTGTAAATGAGGGTTTATCAAAGAGATAATCAAAGCCTAAGTAACTGACCTAACAAGAGATTTCTTCAACCTATAGAGCCACCTTTATATTTAGATAGTTTAAATATAGAAGGAGAATTGAGTCAACTTATAAGTAGTCAGAGCAAAATTAACAATTATGACGAAAACATGTACCTGAGCTGTTAAGAGCAGACTTTGGAATCCAGAGTGTCTAATCTTGCCTTTAGCTCTGTGACCATAACCAGATAGGTCAACATTTCAAACTTGTTTTTTCCCTCTGTAAAACAGGGATAATAAACAGGGATATCTTTCTCCAAGATTTCTGAGGTACTGTAAGAATTACTGCATGCACAATATTTAGGTTAAGGGCAAAATAAACATTACCAGTTATTATTCTTATTAGGACTAAAAAAAGACTTTAATATGAATTTACTAATAACTGAAAGTAATCCACACACTAAACAAATTTTTATGCACCAGGAAGATCAATTATACTGCAATTGAGCTTTGTTTGAATAACAAAAGGGGGAAACATGGAAAATATTAAATATGTAATCCTTTATTTTTGTGTATATAATAGACATTGTAAGAGCACTTTTTTTAAAGGATTGAGGCAATAATAATTGATAAAATGTAAGCGATATTTAATTTATGTACAGATGAAACCAACTCAATTAACCTCTCCTTAATCAGCTCACCTGATTAATCATTGCTCTCCACTGCTTCTATGAGAAGCAGTGACTTTTGCCCACAACATGGCGAATACTTATGCTAATAAGTTACCAGCAGGGATGAACCCAACAGTTGAGTTGAATGCCTATTAAAAATGTTATGTTCATTACCAAACCTGTTTATTTTCAGTGCTTAGTGTTATAATGATATAATTTCATATGGTAAACTAATGAAAATATGAACACAGAAAGACAGCAAGTTCTATTAAAACACTCTGAAAATATTGGAAAGAATTACTCAGGGCTGTTTACAAGAGTACCATGTTGGTTTGTATGTGAATGAAAAAAATAGCTTATAGCTTGAGAAGGATTCTGGATGCAGGTTGACTTACAAGTTCTCACTTCAGTTTAAAAAAAAACCTAAAAATTGTTTCCCTTATGGGTGTGATTTTTGTAAAGAAGATAATGCAGGCTTCCAATCAAAGACCTATACTTAAAGTCTGAATTACTGCATTGAAGATGGGCAAATTTACATTGACATTTTACAGTAAAAATCAGTGTTTAGTATTTTTGAGTGTCTTCAGAAAAATTTTTCTCTTTACTTCAGTTTTTCAATTAATCTCTCAAATATGACTTCTGATTTCATTAGAATAGAAAATGTACTGGGTATTTGATCCTTTCCATGTACTACTTTATATAACTATGCTACGGTCCATCATCTAGTCTCATCTTTTTCTGGGCACAAAACCATACATATTTTCCAGACTCCCTTGCACTCTGATGTAGTCACAAGACTAAATCCTGCCAAGGCTTACAGGCAGGGATGCTTTCCCAGGCCCCTTTCCTACCATCACAGCTAGAGACAGATGACGAGGCTCTGGGAGCAGTGGAGTCACAAAATGGAATGAGCCTGAATCACCAAAGGAAGGAAAGCCATCTGCTAACCAGAAGTGCATTTATTTGTTCTATTTCTTTATTATGCAAATATTTCTTGAGAACCCACTATGTGTCAGACTCTTTGCAAGGTGCTGGGCACATATTAGTAATCAAAATAAATAGTCTTTATACTCAGGGAGCCAGCTATACAGGTCTCCACAGGTCTGACTGCCATAAACTCCCATTCCCCTGAAAGTCTCCCTGAGCTATTTGTAAGAGTTCCTAGAGCACTGCTTTTCAAACATTCTGTGGCCATAATTACCAGCCATAAATACATGGCATAACATGACCCAGTCAGCTCATGTGAAAGTTTACAAAGACATTACTTAGCTTCAATACATATTATGTATACTGATATTTTCTATTCTAGTCCACTTAAACCTAGTCTATTCTGTTTCACTTTTGAATGGTAGTGTCACCCAAGAAACTGATACCACTCCCCAAGAATGCACAGCAATCTATACTTGGAAAAGTACTGTCCAAGAGGGCTGCCTCTCATGGGGCCAGAATCTGGCTTTCCCCTCATGCCTCCACATAGCTTGCCTTGCTGAAGAATGCCCTTCCTTCCTGAGAGTCTCTCTCTATTATGTGCAAATTTCTGTTCCATGCAATTGTCTTCAAAATCCTGCTCCCAGTCTTGAAAGGATACAACTTCCCCTTAGCTATTGTTTCTGAACATGGACAGGTGCTTCATAATTTTTCTTAACACAATACCCACAGGAATCCTACTTTTGACAAGAGTTTACTAAAGGCCTGAGGATAAAGTAGGGAAAATACAACTATTAGAAATGGCAATTCTAGTGAACTATTTAGAATGCAATAATATGTCTGGGATTTCTCCTATACTGATTTTGGGGCAGAGGACATGGTCAAGGTATAGATGAAAACAGTGGCCATGATGAAGATGGTAAAGCTAAGGGACAGGTGCAGAGGAACTTCATTATGCTGTTCTTCCATTTCTGTGTACATGTGAAATGTTTCATAATAAAAGATTTTAAAGGACAGGGGTAGAAAAAGAAAAAAAAACGGAAAAAGGGAGGGAAAGAGGAAAAGAGAAACAGAGAAAGAAAGGGACAAAGGAGGGAAAGGAGAGGGAAGAAGGAAGAAAGGAAGGACAGAAGGAAGGAAGGAGAAGGGGAGGGAAACGACTGCTCATAACCCACACCCAAATTTGATCTCAGAGCACTGAGCAGAGTCAGCTCCCTATAGTTTCCACAAGGCAGGATCTAAGGGTCTTCTCAGTTTTGAGACCATGCCCTTGCCTTGCATCTGCATATTAAAAGGTCTACCAACTCGACTTTCCCAGATAGAGAATTCTTATTCAAAGGTGGAGACTGCTGATTACTTTGTGAATGGCCAATTTTTCAGTTTTGAAATCTTCAAGGTCCAGTTTCCATAGACACATATGCACATGAATATATGTAACAGCTGTTCCTTGTATATCCAAATTTTCTTAAAAGTGTCTGAAAGAAGCCACTACTTCCTGCTCACATAGATCAGGAGACTGTAAAGGAGTGTGCGTGTTCTTTGCTACCACCATTTTCAGACCACTGTCCAAACTATACTTCCCTGAAACCTCCCCTCTTATTTTTATACACCCTCTGTATCCTCAATACTACCTGTTTTGACCTATAAGACATTTCATCCTTCATGAAGATTGCAGAATTTAACTTATTATTACTATCCATAGCAGATTCTATTATGATTTTTCAACAAGGGTGGTTTCTAGGCTGCAGTCCCAAGGTCTAGGAAATGATAGCTAGGAACTACATCATTGCTCCCAAGTTTTTTCCAATGATTGAGGAACTTCTTTTTTTTCTGAAGCAAGGACAAATTATACTACATGGCTTGTTCAGCCTTAGGTGCTATGATGCCTTATTGAGAGTCTCCAATTCAGAACTCGATCTCACACGAGCCCTCGGAACTCCAGTCTTAGGGAATCTCCTGACTGGCAGAATCAGTCACAGGCCAGGGCAGCTGCTGCCACTTTCCAGTCACCAAGCAGTGATACTGGCTCTAATCTCCTGCCTCATGTGGGATAATCCCTATTAGATCACAAGTGTTGGTTCCAGACTCTCCATCCTTTTTAATACAAACCAAGTCCTTTCTTACTCATTACATTTGTCTGTTTCCAGTCAGAGATGTTCATCTTGTTCTTGCATCTGTTTCTTTTCTGAAATATTTTATCTATCATTGTTTGATGTTTGATGGGGTGTGTGTATATTCATTGTCATATTCAAGCCTAACCACGGCCCTCTTTATTTCCCACATGACCTTCTTATTTTCCTGTCTCAGTGCCCTTGCTCTTCACTTTTCCAAATGGTCCTTCCCTGTTTTATTGTTCTGTTCAAATCCTATTAAATTTTTCCTATTCAGATCTCAAATTACTTTCATCAGAAAGCACTCCTTGTTCTTACCAGCCAGATGTAATGATCCTATCTCTGACTTCATAGGACACATCATCTCCCAGTCTCTTTGAGAATGCTTTCAAAATCATTTCAACAAATTTTTAGGGGCATATACTGTGTCAATACCTACACTTGGTTCTGTACCCGACAGAGGTGTATCTCATCTTTTGATGACTTGTACGTTGTACCTATTTATACACCTGACTTATTTCCCTTATTGAAGTACAAGCTCCTTGAAGCCAGAAAGTCTATTCTTTCATCCTTTTCTCCACAATTACCTCTTTTGCCAAATTAATGCTCACTGAAGTGATACAAATTCAACAAAAAAAAAATTCACGAATAAATGATATATTCTCAGCCCCACTAGATTGTACTTCCTTAGAGGGCTTGACTATATTTTACACACTTTGGGTTCTCAGGACCTAGAAAAGTGGTCTTTTATAGAGTTATATTCAACAAGTAATTGTGAAGGATGATAATGGTGATATTTTGATTCTTATTTCAGTCAAGCAAGGTGTATCGAAATTCATTACAATGTAAAAATAAACTTTAAAATTCTACTATTAATTAAAAAGTGTTCTTTCATCTGGGTCTCTTTTGACTGAACTAAAATAACTCTTCTCTTTTCCTTCTTTTTATAAAGTAAGTTTTATTTTGTAATAACTCCTTCAGGATTTTAATCAATCTCTCTTTCCCACATTGTACTAAATCATTTCTTACTGCATCTTTGCCTCTATGTAAAGTACTCCAGAAAATTATTTGAAGACTCTGCTACTATTTTTCATCTAATCAGATTTCTCCACTTCTGATGAAGCAAATTCAGGTGTTTTCTTCTAAATTCTTATATTTCTTACTTTAATATTTTCCATGTAGTTTTCCTCTCATTACTCTCACCACAGGATTGAACGGGAAGGCAATTGCTGATTTTAAACAGTATCTGTTGAAACCTCAGATAAATAGGATTTTCAGTGAGAATCATATTCCTTTTGAGACATCTAATTATACTTTATTTCTCTTGCTAGTAATAATTATTTAGAAAAACTTATTTATATTTTAGTGTTCTTGATTTCTTCATTCTACCTGCAGATCTCAAAAGTTACACACAACATGAAGACTTCCCAGAAATTCTCAGATTCAAGACTACTGATTAAACACTTTTCAGAGAACAGGGATTTTATAGGGTGAGGGAAATATGTGGGTAAGATAATTGAATATAGTTATCTTAATCTTTCTAACACACTGCTTGCAACCTCTTTGCCTTTTATTCTTGCAGCTTCCCTGACACCAAAGCACTTACCATTTGTTCAGTCAAAATTTAATAAAAGGAGAAAACTGCTATGTATTTTCCCAAATGTTTACTGTGTACATTTCTCATTTGCCAATGTTTTGATTGGCAGTTTTATATAACCCTGGATTTTAATTTTATATGAAATTTGATGGGAAGTATATTTTAGAAGTCATAATCGAAAATGACTGCAGCTCCCCTGTATGTATTTTTCCAAGGAATCTTTGTTTCCCCAAGTTGAATTTGATAGTCCTGAGACTCACTGAGAAGATATGCATTTACAGGATGCAACCACTTTTGCTACTTCTGGAAATAAATAATTGCAAACTCTTTTAAACATTACTTTGGTGGAAATAATTAAGTACTGACTGTTACATTTTTATAAGTTTCCTAAAATCTCCTGAGTGACTTTCTCTTTAGGTATTTTTTTTCCATTTGGGGTCTAGTGAACACCTTGTGACTAAAAGGAGTTTAAAGCCATGGGGGAAATGGTTATAAAATAAATGAAATACTTTTATTATTGACCTTTGATTATCACCCTCAAGACTTGCTGTTCTACGATCTCTAGGTTCTGGCTACGCCAAGTTTGGCCCATGGACTTGGCATCCTCATCACTTGGCAAATTGTAACAAATGGAGAATCTCGGGCTCCGCCACAGACCTACTGAATAAGAATCTGCACTTTAACAAAAGCCTCAGGTAATTAATATGCCTTTCAAACTGAGATGTGCTAATCTAGACAAATTTGTTATATATTTTAAGGCCTTTCCCACATTCTTTCATCAGTTGATTTTAAATGCTTCTTCATGCCCCCAATTTAGTTTCCTATGCCATGAAGTTCATGCTTTATTCTTCCAATGCCAGAGAAAGGAGTTAGTATTACAGTAGTGAGAAGGAGTGTCCTGAATTTCTAGCTAATGGAAAGCTATCACTTTTTGCAGCATTGCTACTTCATTTTAACTATTTGGATGCGAAAATTTCCAAAATGCATCACACAGTTCCTAATCTCTGAAAACAGGGTACACTGAAAATAATTTAAGTTTTTCTTAATAAACACAGGCTGTTATTATGAACATCAATAACACTGCTGGAAACAAAAATGAGCTTTAAAAGCTAGTCAGTTATTCAGGCATTAATAAATCTTACAGGACTTTCCACAGACTGTGATACTGTTTTAATTCATTTTTTTCTTAAGATAATTAATTTTGTTCTCCTTCTTTCATAACAATGTCACTTTCTCATTAAGTTTCACCACTCCCAGTGAGAGTCTATCTTCTCACTCCTGTTATCATTTACACAATGGTGTAATTCTGCTACTCACAGCTCTCTGCCTTACTGAAGCAGATTTCTCTCTCTTGTTTTTCTGTATTTATTTTTGCTTTTGTCTAGTATTTTCCCTACCTGTTTCTGCTTTTCTTTTCCTGCTACATGTTATCCCATCTAACAATTTTAGTCTTTTAAACTGCTATATTTAGTCCATTTACAGTCACAGTACATAATGATACATCTGGCTTTATATTTACTATCTATTTGCTTTCCATTAAACTACCTGTTTTATGCTGCCTTTTTTCTTCTATTTTCTTTTGTACTAATAAAACTGCTTTATTATTCTATTTTCACTTTGTAACTTTAAGTTTTTGATATTATTTTAGCAGTTACCTTAGATTGTAACACGCATTTTAGATTTACTGAAACCCTAGACAAATTAACAATGTAAAATTTTTAATTTTATTATAAAAATTAATAATTTTTCTACTTTTTGCAATAATGCTAAAATTTTAGAACACTTTAATTCCATTTATTTTTCTCAGTTCTATGTTATTATTGTCATGCACTTTAATGCTACACATATTTAAAATTCTTAGTCATACTACTATTGTTTTACATACTATGTTTGTATATTATTGTTTGTATATGATTTTAATTGTTATTTCCAACCAATATTCATTTTTATTTATCCACATATTTACCCTTTTTGTTGCTCTCCATATCTTGATGCCATTTCACAGTTTTGCTAGATATACACTTCTAGGTTGGCATTTATTTTTGCTCAAAAGTTTATGATGTCATTCCATTGTCTTTTGTGTCCATCATTTCTGTTGATGAATCAGCTGTCCATTTTATTGCCACTCTGTTGCAGGTAATGTATGTCTTGTCTTCTCTGGCTCCTTTTAGTATTTTCTGTTTATTTGGTTTTCAGCTACCTTACTCTATGTCTCTAGGTGAGTTTCTTCTTGTATTTGACTGGCTTTAGGCTTACAGAATTTCTTGAATCTGTAGACTGATGTACTTTGTCAGTTTCAGAAAATTCCCAGCCTTATCTCCCCAGACAGTGCCTCTGTCCTATTCTTTATTTCCATTTAATCTGAGACTCCAATGACACACATGTAAGACATTTTCACTTTTTCAGATAGGTCAAAAAAAATTGCAGAAGGAACATTTTTTTCCAGGATGCGTTTAAGTAGTCTGCCACAGAACTGTGCAGCTACAAAGGACAATGAGGAAAACTTGATACAATTCAGAGACCATTGGTTTAAGACTATTTATGAGCTGCTGAAGTAATGAAATCAGAGAAACTAAAATGAGAAAACAGAACCTCAGAAAAATGAGATGACATGTGCAGTTACTTTTATCCAGTATTTTCAGATTCTTGATGTGGACAAACGGTTGAGAATTCAGAGTTAAAAATTCCCCCTTTCCCACATTTTATAGGTTGCTAAATCAAAGAAGAGAAAAGTGAATTCTTTCTTAGGAGCATGGTCAGGTTTAAAGTCTTTTTTTCTTATCTATTTTTGTATTTAATGTAGGACAAATAAACTTGGCTTTAAATTTAAATAAATCTGCACTTGAATCCAAGGTCCGCTACTAAGTGTACTACCTATAGCACATTAAATAGGCTCTCTGAAAATGTTTATACATATTTAAAATGGGAATAATAATAGTACTAAACATTTTGGATTATAGGGATGATTAGCAGTAACTGAAATAAATGTGTTTGGTACAAAGCAGGCATTTGAAATGGTAACCATTCTTAGAGAACGCCTAAATTATTATTGTTAACCTTTACATAATTGATGAAAAGGTGCTAGGTGCTTTAAAAATGATACAATTCTTTGTGCTGAATCATAAACCTCTGACTGAAAATCCTGTAGTAATGACTCGAGTGTGAACTGAAAGGCAGAGATTTTATAATCTGTTCTCTTCATGACCAAACCTGTCAGCTCTCTGGGCCCTTATCTGAGATGTGAGTGTGATTCTGTAGGAATGCAAGTGCTCAGGTGCATCTCTGCCCTCATTTCACCTTGCCAGCTTTTCCTGGTCTCATGTTAATTCATGGAGACTCTAAGACAAAGAACTTTATTGGAAAGAGGGAAAAGTTGTTTCCATAGGTGCATGTACTACATATTAGGTATAATATGTAATGTTTGGGATATGTATGTGCTTTACTATTTATTAAGCACTTACTATATGCCATACACTAGTGCAATTATTTGCCATGCATTAATATCTTTAATGCTCATAACAGTGTTGTGAGGTGGATACTGTTGCTATCCTTATTTTTCAGATGAGAAACCTAAGGTAGATATTTTAAATAATTTTTGCAACGTTTCATACCTCTGAAGTGGTAGAGCCCGGATAACACCTCTGGTCATCTAGTTCTTAATCGCTATGTAATAATGCCTCCATTACTACTATATTCACTATAAACATTGCCTTAGGGTTTGGAATCCTGGCTGATTAAAATCATTATTCATTAAGGGCAGGAAAAAGAGTGTGTGTAGTTTTTGTTATAACTAAACTTGGAAAACTCATTGCCTTGTTATGTACTGAAATTTAATTAAAATTCCTTGTGGAAACCCATGCTAGTCTTTAAAAACTGCACTGCAACTAATCTCAATGTCAGGTAAGTACATCTACCCCCAAATGTACATAAAAATATCCACTGGAGAATTTTCATCATAATTTGATATTTTTAAATGCTCACAGAATATCAGTTCCACATTCGGTAGGCTTCTAGTTCTATTATAAAATGTTTGCCTGGATCTATTCCTTCAACAGTAAATACAGAAAATGGGCTGTTATTATTATAAGACAGTAACTCCTTGAAATTATACAGTTCTAATTCACTCTCTTATTCATGCTAAATCATAATATTGGTAAGGACTCTTCTTGCATTTCTGCTATGTCCATCATTTATTTAATTAAAAAATCTCACAGACATACTGCAAAAGGTCTTAACAGTATACTTATACTTCAAAAAAATATGGCAAAATTAAAACTCTGTGAAATAAGACACTAGCCACATAAAATAGTAAACCTAAAACTGTCAGCAAGTGTTCTGGGTGTATGAGTACACAGCCTATTTATTCATGATGTATTTCCATCCCCATCATTTTCACCTTAACCTCCAATGGAAGAGTCATCAGAGCACAGGTAAAATCAATGTGAAATCAACACTAACTCAAAGTATGGCAGGTTTCCTAGAATATCAAGATTCAGAACACAAATGCAACTTATCTGATGGCCTTTCCCAAACCCAGCTAGTAGATGTGTCATATGTCATCAGTCAGGTCTTCTGAGAAGATGTGTACAAATGAAATCCATGAACCATTTCTCTATAATTCTGCATTATATTTGTAGCATTCTATGTTAGTTAAACGTGTTCTTTCACAAACTCTCTCTTCTGTCACTTGCACATTTGGGCAGCAGCCATTACCATAAGCTGGCTTCAGGAAACTCAAATATGTGAAATGTAAAGAATAAGAAATCTGGCCACTTTTCCTGGGCTCAGGTTTAAAACGCGTGAACTTAATCCTGGTGTTCTCTGAGTTCTCCTCCCTCTGCCAGTCACAATTTCTAATTAGCTTTCCCAATGGAGGAAGAAGATGGATTATATTTTAATATCTAGAGACTAAAATTAGTTTATATTTTAGCAAGTTAGCACTTCTTAGCAGCTGATTTACTCTTGAAGCTGCAAAATCTGTGAGCTTGCAATTAATCATACGTTGGTCATTTTCTTTCAAAAATGTTCAGTTTGGCTGTCTGTATCATAATAGGGGAAAACATGTAATTTATGCAGTTTAGAAATTATAGCCCTGTGTTTAACTATGTCATAATATATTTTCTCACCCGCTTATTGTTCTTAACACTATAAAAGAATGTCATTTCACTGGGATTTATTTAAGCAAAACCTTTAAAGTGAGATCCCCAGCAAAACAGTAACCTCTTGGAGTTGTGCTTTATTTTTCTTTAAATGGGTGCTTTTAGGACTTGTTTTGACCGCTTTTGATTTTGTGATAACTCTTAAAAATAATTTTTTTAAACAGAGGAGCATATTCTTGGCTTTCTTCTTGCAGTAAGAATGCTTTATCTTCTTTAAATTGTCTTTAATATTCTCATTGCATAACACATGTGTAAGTATTCTGTTAATATGCACAGAATACACAAAACAACTCCCCAGCGGCAATGTGATAATTTAAAGACACTATAAATTCAAAGCAATAGATATCTTTTAATTAATTGAATTTTTAAAAAACAGGCACTATTTGAAAATCAAAAACAGTACATATTTTAAGCAGTTTCCTCAACTAACCTCTGCCAGAAAATTAACCCAAAAACTGTTTGACATCCTTGAATAGTATATCACAATGCTGCCAGCATACTGATCACTCACTGTGCTCTGAAACAAATCAATTAGCCTGCCAATTGTGTTCATTAGAATTCATTCATATCTCTATAAAAAGTTAATTAAAAGTAAGAGTGAGGAAGAAATCACGTCTAACATTCTTATTAAATCCAAATCACCAAAGTAATTTCAAATCTAAATCAACAATCATTACTAAAACTCTCCCTCCAAAAGGTACAGTATACCTGAAAATCATATAAAGCAGATGTGAACTTATAACTCTTTGATAAAGATTTCCTGATAGAAGTATTTGTTCTATTATTATTATTATTATTACTATTATTATTATTATTATTATTATTAT
Source organism: Vicugna pacos (assembly GCF_048564905.1). NCBI lineage: Eukaryota > Metazoa > Chordata > Mammalia > Artiodactyla > Camelidae > Vicugna > Vicugna pacos. The sequence continues at coordinate 32,960,381 of NC_132991.1, read as the reverse complement.
TATTATTATATTTTCTCATTGACATCCTTTGTCTCTGATCAAGGTGTCTCCTTTTGGCTAAACTTCTGAATTTTATTAGCATAGATGAATACCAAAACTAGTACTGTATCTTGTGTTTCAAGAAACTCAGCTTAATATAGCATTTAAAAATGAATGACAGCACAGAATAACCACTGGAACATGGCATTCTAAACCAAATGAAATTATCTTTATGTAAAGACCATAGCATGTAGAAACCAGCTACCAAAACAAACAATTTAACAAACAGTAGCTTTCTGGTTCTAAAAGACTCTATTCCTAACATACAATCTAAATGCATCTAGTAGAGCTGTTGAAAGCAAAAAGTGTTTGAATGTGAAATATTCTGATTGTACCATGAAGCTCTCTCCCAGCCTCTTTATTTCTTCCATATTGGGTAAGGCATCCGTTTCTTTTGTTTCCAGAGGTCCAAAATGAGAGCCCATGTGAGGGTGGAAGAATCTTCCTGACAAGCCACGGATAGCTTTAGACTAATTTCATATTCAGTTCTTGGCACTGAGGTCTGGGTGGAGGTGGGCAGGTCCACCCTGCCTTTCAGTCTCATTAATCATTTGGCTTTCCCTGGCTGCTCGCAGCATCTTCTGGAGGAACCCTTCTCTTTATTCATTCAGACAACCCTTTGGATTAAACAGAGCCAGCTAAATGTCAAAGCAAATCTGAGTCTTGATGCAGATAATCATTTCAATAATATTTCTCCATTTGTGCCCAAACACCAGGGGAATAAAGCTTTTCTGCTGTCAGGTACTGTAAGACTGCAGTTGGTGTAAATGCTTGACACTGAGCCAGATGGCTTAGCCGTGCCTCAAACATATGTTCAACAAGCAGGCTTGCACACACTGGAATTTTATTATTTTGAACTGGTGAGGCTTGCATATTTATTTACTTGACCCCCTTTGGTGTCACTTTGGTATTAAAACAATCAGTTATAAAGCTTCTCCAAGCAATAGGGTAGGGCTAGTTTATAAACTACTTGTCAGTTTCATATCACCACCTGCAGTGAAATATTCCTCATATCGTGGCCTCCTCTTGATAATTTAAAGAAAAAAGGTGGCAAGGTGGGTGAGAGAGGAAGGAAATGGGAACTGAAGGAGAGAATTCTGGCCTATCTCAAAGATAAAGATGAATGTTTTCTTTTCTAACCAACTCTTTACATGACCTGAGGACAAGTAATTTTTCCATGTAATACCATGTATATTTCACTCAGAAAATCTAGTCTGGGCTTTAAGGAAATCGATCATTAAAATACACAGCTGCACATACCCTTCAAAATATCAGAGGTAAATCTATATATGTGATAGACACACACAACTTTGGACCCACCATCATATATGTGTGTAATTGGATGTTTATATGTGTAACAAAAATAAAAACCCAAGCTATTGCTTTTGCCAAGGAAGAGTTTGCAATGATTACAAACTATGTATCATTCTGCTAATATAGTCCTCAAAATAAAATGTAAGTGGTTTGCTATTTAGTGGAAAATATATTTGTAGAAGAGTTAATTTCTTATTACTCTATTAAGTTCAAATTCAGCTTTAAAAAGACCAGAGAATATTGCAAATGAAGTTTCAGGTTTCTGTGTATAGATTCTATATCATGAAAATAAATTTCTACCTATAATAATGTGGTGTCTTAGGGATTTTAGACTTTACTAATTCCAACACTTTAACAGAAAGAGAACTCAGGCCCAGAGAAATGTATTGACTCACCCCCAAATCACACAGCAAGTAAGCATGCATTAGAACGTCAACTCAAGGCACATGTCTCCCATACACTATCCCATCTATTTTCTGTGTTATTCACATTTGCCCTTCTACCAAAGTAAACTTCTCCTGAACAATTGGCTATATATAATACAAGGACCCTGCTGGGAAAAATAAATCAATCAGAGGTAAATGCTCCTAGGACAGTGGTTCTCAACACTATCAGACCCAATATATCCCATTTTATATCAGCTACACTGTAATGCCCCCATTATTATCCTGAATTAAAACTCACAGATAATAAAACTTATGTATAGATAACTTTTAAACATAAACTTAATGCCTTAATTATAATATAAATAATAAATGAATGGAAAGTAGAAGTTGATGGAAAATGTGTGTATGTGCATGTGCATATGTGTTTCAATATGTTAAACACCTGGAAACAACTGTACTAGATAATGCTGTGAAGTAATTAGGTGTTTGCCCCTTTAAGAAGTCAAGAACGCATAGCTTCAAAATGTAGGGTATTTCATCTGTGACTCAAATACCATGAAGGAGTTTTGTTGATGATTGACAAGATTTTCCAAGATGGTGAGCTAAATCTTGGTAAAATTCCAAACTAAATTACAACCACTGAAAGTTTATTATTTTCATTATTCTTGAATATCATTTGTTTTTGAATTCTTAAAAAAGGCTGCACATATTAAATTCTGCAGATGTATTTTGTTTTAATAGGCAAATTGAAACTCAGATCATTATCACCAGGATTTTCAACTTCCTGAATGGCTATCTGGATGGACACTTAAAGATCATGCAATATCCAGGACAGTTCTTTATTGTGGGGACTGTCCTATGAAGTGTGACGATGTCTAATGTCCTACCTCCTGTCCAATAAATAGCATTAGTTCTCCTCAAAAACTGCAACAACCAACAACGTCCCCACAGCTCTCATAATGCCCCAGAGTAGAACCATCATCATCGAATATTGTAGGTGGGATATATTCAGCACAGGAATCAAGAAAACTGATATTAAAATCTCAAAAAAGTTTGATATATATGAAGAATATATCATTTTAAATGAGCTCTTAATTTTAGACATTATACATGCCTGAATTGATATTATTTATACATCTGCAGAAAGGAATTTCATTTTAAAGTGATAAGCTTTAAATTGCATCTTTGCAAATGGTAACAGAACATAACTGCAAGATCAAAAATCCTAAACTAACATTAATCTGAAATATAGTTTAATTTAGAATGTAATTCATGTTAAACTTAATATTGGTTCAATTATACTTTATAATAACCCAATGCTTAAAAATAACATTAAATTTTTCTGCAACAAAAACAGGGTTTTTTTTTATGTAGATGTGAGTATTGAGTAAATGCTATTTACTCATAATACAGAATTTACAAAAGATTCTTATGTCAGTCTAGGGAAACAGTACAACTACCTTTGGAAATCAAAGAACACACCATCGAGTACAACTAGTGTTAGTTATCCTTCACATTCAGATCTTTATATTGGCCTATGATCACTGAAATTAGATTCAGTAATTACGTACTTTTTGAATTCTTAATGGACCAGGATGCTGAGAATTCCTCTTATATATGACCAGTTTCTATTAGAGACTTCTAACTCTCTCAACCCACCTGTTGTAAGCAACATGTCACACAATTCTTAAGAGAATATCTCATTATATATGTTGTTCTAATATATCATGAACTATGACATATACTATTTATTTTCTTTTCTGAATTGTTTAGCTTTCAGTTGCAGCATCCTTCCACAAAAGAACATAAAGACATCGCCTACCTCTTAGTCCCTTCTCTGCTGTACTTTAACTGTGTGTGAAGGATCTCCACCATGTCCAAGAGAAAAATAGGAACAAATGAAAAACAGTTGCCCATTTCTATGACATGATGATTCTACACTGAAATGTACAATGTATCCTTCTCTTTTTAAGGTCACTTTATGTCACTTGGCCATTCCAAGAACTCCAAGGCACAAAGAAAAACTATAAAATACAAGAGCATTCAGTATGCTAAAGCTTTAGCAAGCCATTTTCTAACCAAATTAACAATAAAAATCACTTGGACTTGGACTAGAAACAAGGTGGTAGAGATAGCTTTCATTACAAAATAGATCACTCCTTTTCTGAGGTTAGTCTGCCAGTATATGCCCAGTCCTACAAATGGGACTTGTTTCTCTCAATCAAAATAGCTGACTTAACACAAAATAACCCATTTGTGGTGGGAAAAGGAAAGAGTTAAATTAAGTAAACCGTGTTGCTGGGGCAGCAGTAGTTAATATAAGAGTGGCATTATTAAGACCATGTAGCTTGTTCTTCACCTTGTAGGTGGGTAGTAGATGATGATTTTGAAAAGTGAAAATAGAAAACAACAGAGATAGGCACCCAGTCAATTGTTTCCTAACCACAATCCCCTCCTTCCCACTCACAACCAAGTTGGTAGGATGAACACTCAAATCCAAAATGCTGAGAGGAGCAATCAGAAAGATCACTGAATCTGAGCATCCATGTAGACACAAACAGCTGTTACCAAGTGGATACAGTTCTGGCTTTGATGTTCCAGTAATCAGTGGGGATAACATTTTATGCAACTAAACAGCCTGAGAGAATACGGAGATGAGATCTCAGAGGGCCTGGAGCAGAGGCAGATCTTTTAGAGCAGTAATTTCTTATTTTTGCATGTGCTATCCTTTCAAAGCCCTGATTAAAATACAGATTCTGGTTCAGCAAATCTGTGGCACAGCTTAGATTTTACTTTTCTAACAAGCTCCCAGGTGATGCCGATGCTGTTAATCTGTGGACCACACTGTGTGTGATGCTTCAGAGAGCCTTGGAAATGTAAGACCTTTCTTCAGAATTGGGAGACTGATGGGGAAATGTAACACGCTGAGGTACAATGCGAAGAGAAACTCAAGAAGGGCATGCTGATAAAGACGAAGATGCAGAAACCTTGTAAGGTTAACCTCACACATCAAGAACAAAATGCAACAGGTAAAAGTCATCCTCCTCCTGCATAGACAGAAAAATAAAAACCACCCAACAGATTGACACAGTGCATAAATGTGCAAATGCAGTGACACAAGCAAGACAGAAAATGGAATGCCTTTGTCTCGTGCTTTATAAACCTGACCTAAAAATATGCAGAGGACTATAGATAATACTATTAGAAAAGAAGATAAGCAACTTGTGACTAATAAGTGTGGAACAAAAGCAAACACAAAAATATAAACAAAAAACTGCATTCATACTACAGGTCCTAATGGCTAAAAGTTTTATAAATCTCTGGAGAGGAATCATTGCCAGTGAAAAGAGAATTACTCTGATGCTATTTATAATTGATTCATTTTATAATGCCTAAAATAATGCCCTAATAGTTCTTGTTGCATTTAACTAAATATTCTGTTTAACTTCACATAATAGCATTCAAAATTCAAAGTTTAAGAGACTTACCAACCAATATGAGAAAGAGAATGTGGGAACAAGAGGGGTTCGCAGTACCCAATTTAAAAAAATTGCATTTGCCTCCTCACTAGTTATACCAAGGTTTTTGAGGGAATGCTTTTCAAACCAAGATATTGGTTACCACAATATGTACAATAATACAGAAAACATACCAATTCTGATCGAGATTTTCCTTCTAAAAGGAAATACATGTTTTAAGACGATTGAGAGCTTGGGCACAACTGGGCCCTAAAAATTTTCTTATCATAGTTATTACTCTAAAGAAAAGTAATGTGCTCAGAAAGCCCCTGAAATTTGAGTTTTTCTGTTAAAGAATTAAGGTAAAGAAGTACCCATTCATGCTTAGTTTCAATCTTAGGTCCAGTTCTTGTTAAACACTGTTTTGCAGAAAATATTTCTGAATGAAGCAATAGCATAGACAATAATGTATAAATATTTTTATGATAAATCAACACTAATTTTTTATTAGTTAGTTCTTATTATAATTTTACTACAGAAGGTTACTTCTTGGGATAAACTACTGTCCCAAAATGTGATAGGCCATTCTTTCTCATTCTTACTGGCTATAGGCAAAATTATAAAATGACCTTCCATCACTAGTAGATTATCCTCTTAGTTTAGCTTTCTTATTTCTTTATTGTTTTTGGAATATATTTTTGTAATATATACAACACACACACACACAAACATACACACACATGCTTCTATCTACATATGTAATTCCTAGAGGGTATATGGAGTAAAGACAATATATCTAGTCTTATTTTAACTAGTGGTGCCTATGAGCATTGCTCAATATAAACTGCTAATAAAAAGGATTAAATGACAGCTAGCTAAAGCCTTTAAAGATTTGTTTTTGTTTATTTTTAGTAGGTAATCTGGTTTTATTGATACTAACATCAGGATCTTCTAATTCCAAACACTCATGATTTCAGGAAAGACAATTAAAAACCAGAAATGGGCCCTTGAAAATGTTACTACCCTGTGTAAAGTGTTACGGGGGTAACAGAAGCAAACAGTCAGATACACTCCTGTAACTCAGGATGGATCCATCCAATGGCATTCTACAGTCTATTTAAGCAGAATCTTTCAAAGTACATTGTGGGTTTCTGGAACATTAGAGAACTACACTGCAAGATTTCACCCAAAAGTAGCATGTGGATAAACTGTAGGAAATGCATTCCAAAATATTTTACTACAACTATTTCTGATATTCACTCCCTTATTTAGGTATTACCAAAGCTTTAGGTTCTAAAATGGTGACTTGAAACACAACTCAATCATTATCAGAGGCTGGCAGGGCAGGGGGATAGGGAACAACGTGTGTAGCGTTTAGGGAAGGAGCCTAAGGGAAGAGATGATGTTGTCCATCAGAGATGCTGTTTTTTGATTCTGATACTCCTTTGGAGGTATTTGTGTTTTTCAGTAAATGTAAATGCAATTTTTATTCACTGTTTCAGAAATCAGACGTGATTTGCAGTTAAAATAAGAAGTAATGTTTTAAAGAAATTGATAATTCTGATAAGCTTAATAAAGATAACCTATTATTCCATTATCGAACTTTTGTGATGGTACACAGTTTGTGTAGTACATAACTTTCTAAAATAGTTTCCAGTTTACCTTAAAAGGATTATATTAATAAGGAAACTTTCCTCAAGATAATTTTAAAAATTTGATTCTATTGACAAATAACTGGCATATAAAATTCCAAACAAATGGTAAGCTTTCATAACTGAATTGTAAACTTTAACATAACAGTTTGTTCATTTTTAAATATATGTAAATGAAAGTAGTAATTTAGAGTATTTCTCTCAAGAGAAAGCCAGCTGCTAATAAGGATTAGAAATCAATATGCTCTGATATCAAAACATCCCCCAGGATATCTTTGCATTTGCTTTGATTTTTCCCTCCCCCTTGCTCCCCTGATGAACCCATTCACTTATTCTACCAGTGCTTCTTTCTCAGTGTACCTGGAATCCACCCACTTTCCATTTTCACTTCAAATCCTACTTGGGGCTCTTTTGACCTCCTCAATATACACCACTGCAATAATCTCCCAGTGAGCTTCCAGTGGTTCACCCCTCTTCTAAAGTTCTGTAGAGTTAATTTCATCTTATCATTCCTACTCAGTAATCCTATCCTTAGGATAAAGCTGCAATCTCTTATCTTGACGTTGAAGAACTGACACAGTTAAGATCCAAAACATCTTTCCAATTTACACACTGGTATTTGTTCTCTTTGTTTACACCATATTCTCTATCCCCTAAATATAAAATGGACATTCATACCTTCATAATTTTGTTCATGGTGTGTGTGTGTGTGTGTGTGTGTGTGTGTGTGTGTGTGTTCAGAAATTATTACTTCAATCAACTCTGATCCTTTGCAATCATGAAAAATGAACTCATTCTCTAGTTAGTCCATAGTCTTACTCATCTCTATCTACTGAGCTCTCTAAATGCTATAAAGTTCTATTACATTTTCTTCTGCAAGGCTATTTGTTAATTATTTATTGTCTGGAATGATAATTCACTGTTTTCGACTAGAATTTTTTCTTTAGCTAACAAAAGTAAAAGTTTAAAGACAAAGGTGGTGTACCTTATTTATCTGCATAGTACCTGGCCACATTATGCATATGATAGCTGCTCAGTAAGTGTATATTTGAATAACCAGGCAATAATGACAGAGCAAAAGACTTTGATAGAACTATATCAAGTTATCAAGAGATATTTTCCACAAAACTGACTATACCAAGCATATATTTTCATATTAAATTGTATTTTTAAATGTGCTGTGAAACATGTGCTAAAGTGAATGTCATTTTGGTAATATGCATAAACAGCTACTAAATTACATATTTTCAAAATTCAGATATTCATATATTATAATTTTAATATATCTATAATTTAATTGTAAGATAAATTACTTACAGGACATTTTCTATAAATCAAATTAAATAAAATATCAAATTTACAGTATAAATATTCCAAATATCAAACTGAAATAGTCAAAAAAGAATATTTAAACTAGACTATATCAGCAGAAACTAATTAATATTAATAATAGTGTTTATGAATTTAGCATACTATTTCACTTACAGTATTTTTCACAAATATTTCAAGATAGTGTTCTGTATTTTAAGAGGGGATTTCATATCCTTCATATAAAATATATATTAACAAGCATAACATGGCTCATAAAAATATCACTTCATTCAAAATGATTTACTTTATTATTTTACATAGGGGTTTTCATAGCTCATTAAGAAAAAAGTTCATGATACGAACTTAGTTATTGATTAACTCCATTATCTAATTAAAATATATATATATATATGTATATATATATATATATATATATATACACACACACTAAGTATTGTCAGTTCTAAAAGTAAAGAATTTTGACTGTGTTCTTTTATTTCTGGACTCTTATTTCTATAAGATACATGTGTTATATCTAAAGATCAATCATAGTTAATGTCTGGAGGGAAGTACTTTGATAGTAACCACTGGAGTTCAGGATGATTTTACCAATAAGGTCATCCTTTTTAGCTTTAACTTGAATACAAGTGTAAATACAGAAATGCCAATTGTTTCTGATCCCAGCTGTGAGGTGCAAGATGTAAGAAATTAAATTCATATAACAACAGCCAACAATAATTTAAACAAAGAAGTGGCAGCACTGCACTGGCAGTGACTCCCAGACTGGGAATCGAAGGACCCAGGTGCAGGCCTTTTCCAACATTCTAGATGACCATGGGCGACCTCTGAGACAAGACGTTATATCTGAAATTGCACCTGAGGTACCAGAACAAGGTAAATATAAAATTCCAGATAAAGGGCCTGACCCTATGAAATATTATCAAGAGCTATTTCAGGTCTCTTAAAATTCCTCACTCATTTTGAAATTATGAAAGAGTTGACAGTGGGTTTCCAGATGGTATTTCTTCTCTAAGAATTGCTGTCATGCTGTGGATCCCCTTGTAAATGGACTGGAGTGTCTGCCTCTCACTTTTTATCTAGAAAAAAAGGACTTCAACAGGACAGTTCATGGACCTTAATGGAAACTTTAGCTGCTTGCAACACAGTAGGCACATCAAGAGGTGTCTGCCACATCGAGAGGAATCTCAAGGCAAGAAGCTTTGCTAAAGGGCTGAGGTGGCAAGTGAGAAAGAAAATGGAGGCTGCTGTGGGCAGAAATGCTCCTCTAACCATAACAGGCACAAAATGTGTGAGAGTTTCATTTCACTGGGCCAAAAAGGATTAAGTGCTGACCAGAGTCACCTCAAATTCTGCCCAAGAATGCCATTTGGAACTTATTACAGAGAGACTCATGGGAAGACCAGGTTCTAGGGAAATGGTGGCTGTTTGGAAGGCCTAGCAAAGGGAGCCTCTGAGGAATCTACAGAAATTTCCAGACTAGAAAGTCATCTTCAAATAGCACCAAGACTCAGAGACCATGAAGCAACCTTACATAATACTAGTGTACTTCCTGTGCCTTCTTTCATTTTCTTCCTCTCTGCACACTCTCTGGAAGAGCCAGAAACCACTACGCAAGCTGAGGAAGGAGAAGAAGAAAATGACAGAAGATACTGATTGTACCCTTTACCAGGTGTTGTTGCCTATCTGAAATCTTCCCCAAATGAGAGAATGGGAAATGTTTAATTCTCAATCAAGTTTGGAAGCGGTGTTCTAATATCAAATTTAGAGTGTTCTGTGAGTTAGGGGAACTATAGATCTTAGCATTACCTAAAAATGACTACAAAGTCATGGAGTCCCCAGAATTTTCATGCAGCAGCAGGAGAAAAATTTGCCCTATAGTACGTATTTTGAATGGAGAGTAGGAAAGAAAAATAAAGTGAATTTGATTATATTTGCCCAATAGTGCCAGTTCAACATACAAGTCACGCTATTTAATTTTGCTCAATAACCTCCTGTGTAAGATAAGTGGGGAGAATGTGTTTTTAGAATTAAATATTTTATGTCACTGAAGTACGTCTTTTTTGAGACAGAGGCAGGGAGGAAGAGAGGTAAAATCATATTTTATGAAAGTAGCTCAACACTAATAGCAAAACCTGATCAAGATAGTACTCACCCGCAAACACAATTAAACACTACAAACCAAAGTCTTATAGTGACACAGAAGTAAGCATCCCAGGCAAAGTAATAGTAAATTGAATTCAGTAGTGTATTAAAAAACAATAAACCACGACAAAGCAAATTTTTATTCTATAAATGCAAAGATAGATCAATAAAAAGATCTTCTAATATAATTTATCACACTATCATCTTAGATACTATAAAAAAGCATTTTATAAAAGTCAACAAAGATGTCCAATTTTAAAACAAGTGAATACTCTGAAGTTTAAGTGAAAAGACTCTCTCTAGAATAATAATGACTACCTTATATGGCAGAGAACATCATGCCTATTGTTAAGACTCAAAGAACTACCATGTATCAGGAGACAAAAGATTGTTCATTATCAATTCAATGTTTTATTTTGCTCTGGGAGTTTTAGATAACGCATAAGAAAACAAATACAATTAGATGTAAGCAGAAAAAGTATTATTTTCAATTATTCGTTCTTCTTTGATATCATAATTAAAATGGCCTCCTTAACCCAGTACTATTAAAATAGTCATCTGTATGTCCTCTTAATATGTTAGTATATTTGAAATTTAGAGGTAAGTAGTGATCTAAATTTTCTCCAAATATCCAGTCAATTAGAGCAAGAATATTCATTCAACAATCATTTCCCCCAACCCTCAACTCACTTAACCAAAATACCACCTTATTGTATACAAAATGTTGCATACATATTCTTGAACCCGTTTCTGGACTCTCTGTATTCTCTTCCAAATAATCTGTGTATTTTTGAGCCAACATCATGCTGTGCTAGTTATTGTAGCTTTGCAATGTATTCTGAAATTTGATGGGGAAATCTGCCCACAAGAACTATTTTGAAGTTAGGCACTTTATAATTGTCATGGGGGATTATTTATTCTGTCTTTTGTTAAATACTGCTCAGATAATGCAGATAGTCCTGTTCATGTTTCGGAGATTTAGTGAGGATTTGTGTTTCATGAACACTTAGAAGAATTTCCTATAGAATACAAATTTCATCAGCATCATTATCATTTCAATTTCCCATATCCTTATTTTTATTTTGAAATCTCCCAGTTTTTCATTTGATTTTTAACATCTGTTTTATGTGTAGTGATTTTTTTTCACATCTACAACTCAGGAGTACAAGAAATGTAATTTTACTCTTCCCTAACTGAAATTCATTTCTTTCTCTCGTCTCCATTTCCCCTGATGCTGAACTTGCCAATATATGCTCCTGTAGGTAAAACTTAGGGTGTCCAGAATATGTACTCAGGAAAATTATTTCTTTCCCTGCTACCTATATTTTTCCTTCTCATCTTCCTGGGAGATCTGAGCTTCCAGGGACTTACATATTATTCCAGTTCTAGTGACACGGCCATCTGGACTTCCCCACACTCTCCCTGCAGCCTCCACCTGGGTCTGGCTTGTTCTTCCTGTCAACACTGGCTCTTTTCTTAATGTCAATCTTTGGCTTAACAGTAATACATTTCCTGACATGTATCTTGCAAAACCCTTTCAAGCCTGCTGATCTAAACAATTTCTCTCAAGCTTTTGGGGAAACTAGAAAATCTTAGGGATTCTGTGAAATCTCTACATGATCTAATGGTCTACATGATCAAACTTCAAATGTGATTTAAACTGCTATGATAAAAACAAAGCAAAATCTACTGTTCTACTCATTTATTCTCCCTGTTCTGTCTCCCCTGAAGCTTCCTCCAATATACACCCTCTTCCCTAAATTTACTAACATAAATCTTTCTGTTTCTGCTAACTTGATACTTTTTTCTAATTCAGTTTGCTCTACATGATACCTTCTTTTCTAATACAATTTTCTCTTATAAATACAATCAAATCAACTGCTAAGGAAGGGTAATGGGTTTTACAAAGCACATAAATAAAAAATCTTGGTTTAGTATCTCCTAATTTAATCCTTCTACATTACATTGCTGTGTTATTACACGCATACACAAATTTGGCATTATATCTTTTTCTCAGAACGCCTTTTGACAAAATAAGATTAATCTCCTTGCTTCATTTATTAACTAAAAATATATATATTTGCTGTACTATTTCTTTCATTGCTTTTTCACTTCAATTTTTAAATTTCATTTTCCTGACACATCTTTGCCCTCTATTTTTCAATCTACATATTTCATTTTCTTTTGCATGTTTCAGTCTTGTTTCTAGGATGCTTAATTGACTTATTTACAGTGTTTTAGTCTATATTCTTAATCTTCTCATTTGCCAATTTACTTTTTTAGAAAATGTTTCCTTACTATTTTCCTTGACTTCTAGCACTGGTAAATGGATTATGCTTTATTTGCCTCTTTGGAGATTTAGAAGATATCACATATGATTAATTTGGAGAGTATCTTTGTAGTTTCAATATGCTTGTGTTTGTTTATATACCTATGTATATATGTATACATACATATATGTTTGTTTACTATGAAAAATAAAATTGTTGTTTATTGACTCCTCAATTTGTGAAATAAATAACAAACATAATTTAAATTCCTTTTCTCGTTTCTCTAAAAATGCTTTCATTTTGTTGCTACTAAGATTTTGGACCCAGAAAATGATTCATAAATAATTATTTTTACCACAGTATTTTTTCAACACTTGTTTTACATACGTAGTGATTTTTAAGCATACTTGCCACGATTGTTTAAGTGTAATTCTGTAACTTATAGTTAAATTATACCATAATTTACCATTCTTGAGATCTCCTATTTGATTTAGTCATTGGTTGGTTGATATATGTCTTAATTTTTTTAGGAAAGGAACATAAGAAATATACTCCTATTTTTCTCGGTTAAAGTACATGGAAAATAAAACTGTATATACAATTTTGCAACAGCACATGAAAGGTGGAAATTCTGGATGCCAGAAGGCTCTTCTGCTATGGTCTGTATACATAAGGTATTGTGACACTATTTTTCCCTCTCAAGAGTTAATTTATATTGCTCGCTTGACATCTGATGATCACTATTTCAGAGAAATCTAAGATTAAGATGGGTTTTGTGACTTTTTTTTAATTGAAGTACAGTTGATTTACAATGTTGTATTCATTCCAGGTGTATAGCAAAGTGACTCAGTTACACACACACACACTCACACACACACACATTCTTTTTCTGATTCTTTTCCATTATAGGTTAAGACATTGAGTATAGTTCCCTGTGCTATACAGTAGTTCCTTGTTGTTTATCTGTTTTATATATAGTAGTACATATATGTTAATCCGAAACTCCTAATTTATCCCTCTCCCCTTTCACCTCTGGTAACTGTAAGTTTGTTTTCTATATCTGGGAGTCTATTTCTGGTTTGTAAATAAGTTCATTTGTACCATTTTTTAAGATATCACATATAAGTGATATAATATGATATTTGTCTTTCTCTGACTTACTTCACTTAATATCATAATCTTTAGGTCCATCCATGTTGCTGCAAATGGCATTACTTCATTCTTTTTTATGGCTGAGTAGAATTCCATTGTGTGTTTTTGTGTGTATAAATATATATATATATCTCACATCTTCTTTATCTATTCATCTGCCTATGGACATTTACGTTGTTTCCATGTCTTGGCTATGTAAATAGTGCTGCTATGAACATTGAGGTCCATGTATCTTTTGGAATTATAGTTTTCTCTGGATATATGCCCAGGAGTGGAATTGTTGGATCATATGGTAACTCTATTTTTAGTTTTTTAAGGAAACTCCATACTGTTCTCCATAGTTGCTGCACCAATTTACATTCCCACCAACAGTGTAGGAGGGTTCCTTGTCTCCACAATCTCTCGAACATTTATTATGTGTAGATTTTTTAATGATGGCTATTCTGACTGGTGCAAGGTGATAGCATCTGTAGTTTTGATTTGTATTTCTCTAATAATTAGTGATATTGAGCATCTTTTCATCTGCCTGTTGGCCAGCTGGATGTTTTCTTTGGGGGAATGTCTATTTAGGTCTTCTGCACATTTTTTGATTGGGCTGTTTGCTTTTTTTTGATATTAAGCTGTATGAGCTGTTTATGTATTTCAGAAATTAATCAACTGTTGGTCAAATCATTTGAAAATATTTTCTCCCATTCCACAGGTGGTCCTTGTTTTGTTTATGGTTCCTTTACTGTGCAAAAGCTTTTAAGTTTAACCAGGTCCCATTTGTTTATTTTTGCTTTTATTTCCATTACTCTTGGAGATGGAGTCAAAAAAAAATATTGCTGTGATTTATGTCAAAAAGTGTTCTGCCTATGTTTCCCTCTAGGAGTTTTATAGTTTCCAGTCTTACATTTAGGTCTTTAATCCATTTTGAGGTTATTTTTGCAAACGGTGTTAGAGAATGCTCTAATTTCATTCTTTCACATGAAGCTGTCCAGTTTTCCAAGCACCACTTACCAAAGGGGCTGTATTTTCTCCATTGTATACTCATGACTCCTTTGTCAAAGATTAATTGACCATAAGTGCATAAGGGTTTATTTATGGGCTTTCTATCCTGTTCTATTGATCTATGTATCTGTTTCTGTGCCAGTACCATACTGTTTTGATTACTGTAGCTTTGTAGTATAGTATGAAGTCAGAGAGTATGATTCCTCCAGCTCCATTCTTCTTTCTCAAGATTGTTTTGGCTATTCAGGGTCTTTTGTGTTCCATACAAATTAAAAAATTTTTTGTTTCAGGTCTGTGAAAAATGCCATTCATAATATGATAGGGATTGCATTGAAAATGTATATTGCCTTGGTAGTATGGCCATTTTAACAATACCGATTCTTTCAATCCAAGAAGATGGTATATCTTTCCATCTGTTCGTGTCATCTTCAATTTCTTTCATCCGCATCTTACAGTTTTCAGAGTACAGATCTTTTGCCTTCTTAGGTAGGTTTATTCATAGGCATTTTACTCTTTTTAATGCAATGGTAAATGGGACTGTCTCCTTAATTTTTTTCTGATATTTCATTGTTAGTGTACAAAAATGCAACAGATTTCTGTATATTAATTTTGTATCCTGCAACTTCACCAAATTCATTGATGAGCTCTAGTACTCTTCTGGTAGCATCTCTGGTAGCATACATAGGATTTTCTATGTATAGTATCAGGTCATCTGCAAACAGTGACAGTTTTATTTCTTCTTTTCCAATTTAGGTTCCTTTTATTTATTTTTCTTCTCTGATTGCTGTAACTAGGATTTCCAAAACTATGCTGAATAAAAGTGGCAAGAGTAGGCATCTTTTTCTTGTTTCTGATCTTAGAGGAAATGCTCTCAGCTTTTCACCATTGAGTATAATGTTAGCTGTGTGTCTGTCATATATGGCCTTTATTGTGCTGAGGTATGTTCCCTCTATGCCCACTTTCTGGAGAGTTTTTGTCATAAATGGATGTTGAATTTTATCAAAAGCTTTTTCTGCATCTACTTAGATGATCATATGGTTTTTATTATTCAATTTGTTAATGTGGTGTATCATACTGATTGACTTGTGAATACTGAAAAATTCTTGCAGCCATGGGATAAATCCCACTTGATCACGGTGTATGATCCTTTTAATGTATTGTTTGATTCAGTTTGCTAGTATTTTTTTAAGGATTTTTGCACCTATGTTCTATATTATTTACATACCAATTTAATTTCATAAGAGGACATAATCATTAAATCAACTAAGCATTATTTTATGAATATTACCTTAAAAATAAAATTAAAAAAAAAAGTTTTTGTGCCTTTTAGTGTAATCTTTTTCCTATCTAAATGCTTATAATATGTTTATTATGTTTGATTATGAAACAAACTCACCAGGAATTGTCTACACATTACCCTCTTCATGGAGACATTTTCCCTGAAGAGTCCTGTTAACTAAAGTCTTTCTTCACCTGAGGAAAGTCTTCTCTTCTGGTATTGTTGTGTATGTGTATTGATTTAATCTCATTTATTTTCACCTCTTCGTCAGGGTTACCAACTATCTGTATATTTGACCCTTTAAAAATAATTTTGTAGTTACCTTCTCACACAGTTTTAATTTTTAATAAATTTAATAATTTTTAATATGCTTTCTAGAAAATGTTTTCATTTGTCCTCAACATAAACTTTATACTTCTGTAATATGGATTTTACTCTTAATTGTTTCTAAAGCAGATTTTAACTGTGCTACTGCATTTCAGGTTTCTTTACAATCATTCCATGTTTCTAGGTTGATTTTTCTATTTGCTTACATCTAATTTAGCTCCATTTTATCTCATCCTGTCATTGTATTGTAAATAAATGTACTGTAAATGAAAAATGTTATCAAAATATTCTTTGCTTTCATATTAATTGTGAATTTTTAATCTTTTCTCTGTATCTTAAGGATAATATACCTTTCTATTAATATTAAAGAGCATTTTTGAAGTCTCATGTCAAATATGTTTAATCATACACATCCCTCAAAGTACACAATTTTGACTACTTTTTTCACATTTACTTCTTTTTTCTATGGGCTTCAACAGGGTACAATATCCTACCTGTATACATCTATACCCAGGAAGATCGCACTATCTGGATATTTTACGTATCTGTATGACTATAGAAGAGTAGCCATGATAGAGATGACAGGAAAGGAAATGTCCCTAGTCAACATAATGGTGGTCTCTGGTCAGCAAAGATCTGATATCACTGATATCAGAAGAAAGTATGATATAGAAGTAAGTGTTAATGGTTGATAGAAATCTGCATATGATCTAATTTTGTTCAGCAGAAACTTATTCTAAGGTTTTGCAGAATTGATGAAAATCCCTAATTTCTAATGCTGCTGGAGTATTCCACTCTTAATAGCAGAGGTATCTGTGAGCATTTCAAGGGAAGGTGGGAGAAGAAAAACAATTGCTGCCAGCTCACCTCTATTATCCCAGAACCAACCTCACCATACATATTTAAACAGCAATAAGCAAGTTTTCCCCTTCTGACATAATTCTATTTTGCACCTTTTACCTATGCATTCTTTCCTATGCCAGAATCTTCATAATACATATGAAAAGAGAGACAGTTTATTTCTATAATTAGATATATTACTATACATTAATTCTATGTTGATATTTAAAAAAATTAAGGAAAAAATGGGCATGTTTGCTTTTTCTGAGTCTCAACTAGATTCTTAAAAGCCATAGGCAAACCATTTCTCATAACTGATCTGCTAATAGTGATTCTTATAAAATCATGAATGAAAGAGGGAAGTTTCCAATTTTTGCTTTTATTTACGTTTTTTAGATTTTTCTTAATAAAATTTGCAAATAAAGGCTAGCATAAAATTTAAAATACTTTGAGCACCTGCTATATATAAGATACTATATGTATTCCCTATCCGTATCAGACACAGCCTTTGCTTATAATGTAGATAGAGAACCCAGGACACATTCAAGGAAAGAAAACTATCGTTTCTGCTAACTGCAGTGTCACTCCTACCTAAAATGAGTGTTTCTGAATTGCTGAAGTTCAAAAGTCCACAACCCAAGGATCATAGTCGAATTTCTTACATGGCTTCTTCTTTGTCAAGCTAGAACTGAATTAGATTTGGGGAATCCATATTTCCACATAAGAGATGCTATATAAAATTTCTATATAAAAATGAAGTTTCTAAGTTAGAGTTTTTAACTAATAAATGAATCTGTGGTCTATATGGACCTATTATCAAAGTTCTTTTATTTCCCTAAAATTTATATATATATTTTTATATATATATTTACATATATTTTATATATATATATATATACACACACACACACACACACACACACACATATCATGTTCTTTTGTTTATTTCCCTAAAATTTCTTTCCATCTACCTATGGCACTGGAACTGAAGCTCTGCTTTGAGGATAATAATCCAATCCAATGTCAGGAGAGTTTTCCTTTGAAAAGACCTGTCACTTTGTGTCAACTGTAGGAATTTGTGTCAATTTCTGAAGTCATTTCATATTTGCTTTGCATTATATCATTTTGCCCATGTCTCAAGCAACTTAAGATGTACCTGAAAATTTATTGGACAAG
The DNA here is from genome assembly GCF_048564905.1 of Vicugna pacos. NCBI lineage: Eukaryota > Metazoa > Chordata > Mammalia > Artiodactyla > Camelidae > Vicugna > Vicugna pacos. The sequence continues at coordinate 32,942,024 of NC_132991.1, read as the reverse complement.
ACAGTTCCCTTCCTAAGTGCAGATAAGCCTGAAAGGCAAAGGTGAAAAACAGTCAATGTTTTAGGAGCAACTAAAACATCTAAGGCACAAAACTCAAATGTCTGAATTCAAGCTGAAGTCATTACCATTAACTTTAAAACTAAGTTGAGCTAGAATTAACTTACATGTGATTCTCTATTTTCCTAGCTTTTTGTGAATCTTCGATCTAAACTCATATATTTTTTAAATGCCTGTCTTTTAAATAGCTGGAATTTTGTATTCAATAATAAAATTAAATTGCTGTTTTACACACAATAGACTCTATGAATTGAGTTGTTTTTCTAACAGTAGGGAAATTTGCATCCCTTCACCAACACTCTTGTCACTTTTTCTCCAGAAAAATGTGGATGGGAAGTAGACTGGTCCATGTAAAATGTTGTCTTATTATCTGAACAGACATTATACTTAGCATCATAATTTAACCAGCTGGAATGATGTTTTTCTTATTTCCCAAAGTTAGTTCTTTTTGAAAATAAATAACACGTAAAGTTAAGGGATGCAAAAGCATCTACCAGGCTTGAAGTTCTTCTGTCCCCCAAATTTAAGATTTTCTTGGCTTCTACATTTGTTTTGCTCTAAAGCAGGACCACTGAAAATTTGACATAATGTAGTGAGCTAGGAATATAAGGATTAATATTCAATATATAGACAATATATGAAGGAATGGGTCTTTTATGACATTTCTTTTCATGAGTATGAAGGGACCTAATAAATTACTTTATTAAATCTCCTCTCACAAGTGAAGATAAATGTCATCAAGGGCTTAAGCTCTTGTGTTATTACGTATAATATACAGTTCTTCTGTCTGTCTTCCTATATTTCTATATTTTGTCAAAATCTTCCTATGGGCTTTTACTTCATCATCAAATCCTTTTTTTCCTTTAAGACAAAAAATAAAATAAAATAAAATAATACATTGAGAAGAAAGTGTCTGATTTCATTTACGTTGTTGCTCTACTTAGTATATCTGCTCTTAGGTTACTCTGCTGTTATATTTTTGTAACTCTTTGTAATTTCTCATCTCAAAGGGCAGAACAGATGAGAGTATTATAGCACTGACTTTTTCTGTTGAATAAGAATTTAGACATGTTTCATATCCTTTTCTAATCATCCTTTGTGTCTTTTTAGATTTTCTTCGTCTGAAGTGATGTTGCTTTTCCCAAAACTTGTACTGCCTCTTAGATAAAATTATCACCAAACACCTATTATTTAAGTTACATATGAAGATGCCATCCTGTACTCTTCTGTCACCCTCAGGCCACAAATCTTACTAAATAAATTCTGAGGTTCTACATTTTCATTATTATTCCTATCTCATTCCATTTGTTAATGCCTTGGCTAAATGCTCTTGGTCTTTTACCTAAACAATTTTTACAGTCTGCTAAAGCACTGGCTTTCTTTCCTATCACCAAGAAAAAATGTATTTACATTATGACTATATATATATATACACACATACATATATATACACACACACACAATTAAAACTGAATATATATGTAAAATAAAAGTTTCAAAACATCATTCCTCTTAAATGCAATGCACACTAATATTTTCTATTCTATTTCATTTTTAAAGGCAAAATTGATTTTACAACCTCACTGATGGGTTGCTATCTGCAATTGAGAAAAATTGCAAAAGAACTGTCCTGACTCCTGTCAACACTCTGACTAATGACTCTCCCACACTGCCAACAAAAAGTTGCATTCCACCTATCGAAACACGTAACTTCTCCCCTTAAAGCCCTTCTTCCAACTACTGGATAAAGTCTAAACATATCACTATTTCATGAAATCAAGTCTCTCCTTGCTTACACCTACATATCATACTCCCCAAACTCACATGCTCAAGGCATTCCATTTTATATCTGCATGTCTTTACAACAGTACTTCTGCTCAGAAATCTACCTAACCTAACTCTTCATATTTTATATCTTTCAAGACTGCTCAAACATCTTTCTCTCCCTCCATAAAGCTTTCTTTAATCCCTCCTGAAATGGAAATAGTTATTCTTCCTTGGCACCACCACTGTACATGTAAATACACCTTTAATTAATGGAAGACAAAGAACTTCCTCCCCAGAGAAGCCCCCACCTTATCTGCATAGCCATCGAGCCTGGATTTATCATAGTGGGATGACTGTTTTCTGCTGATTCAATTTCTTCAAAACTTTTTAAAAATTTCTTACTACATTTCCTTTGATCTTTCACACTTCTGTTCATGAAACATATTGCCATATAAATAAGATTCTTCAGTACTCAGGGAAAGGAGTTACACTTCCATTCATGAAAGAGTAAATGGAATGGGCTTGCTTTCTACCAAAAACAGCTAGATAATTAGAAAATTAGATTAAATATGTGAAATAACTGTTTCAAACCACTGGACAACAGGAAGCACCGGAATGTAGTCCCTAACAGAGAAATGAATGAGATGAAGCCTATGATCAACTTGTTTTCTGCCAGGGTAGAAGAGATCTCAGGTTCATAGAGTTGAGGTGACAGACTCTGGAGCTCACAGAGAACAAGGAAGAGAGAATTTGCAGGGCAAGTACTGGAGAAGAGGTGGCTACTCAGAGAAAGACTTCTAGAAATCTACCCAAGAACTCCCAAAATTCTTAAGCTAAATCCTAGGTTGAATCCTAATCTGTATGTGCTCCAGGCGAAACTCTACGAGTCCAGGCAAATATCAACTATTAGGGAGCCTATAAGCTGAACAAGTCCCAAAGCTCACAAAGGACTGGCAGACATTCAAATTTTTACCAGCTGTAGTAGAGAGACCTTGTTGAATATCTGAGGCATTCAATAAAGATCTCATAAGGGCCATATATTAGAAGAAAGGTTAAACAAAACTTAGAGTAAAAGGCTATTTTACATCTGCGCTAACAAAACTTAAAGCAAATAAACAAAAAAAGACCTGAAGTAATCATGCTGACTTACAAATTACTTGACTCCTTGCCAAAAAACTTTAATGCACTTTAAATAAAAATAAAATCCAAAATAATCAACGATGTATCATTCATAATATTAGCATCCAATGAAATATAACATGAAAATGTAAGAAAATCTGAAGCATACCAAGAGAAAAGGCAATTAATAAAATAGAGCCAGAAATAACAGAGATGACAGAATAAGGAGACAAACCTTTAAATCAGCTTTTAAATAAACATGCCCAATGATTTAAGGGAATGCATAAACTTAATGAATACAGAAATAGAAGATATTTTAAAAGAACAAATGTAGTTTCTAGAGCTGAAAAATACATTTGAAATGAAAAAAATCACTGGACAGGCTTAACAACATAGTAAAGCCTTCAGGAAAAAGAAAGTCAATGAACTTGACATAATAGTAAAATATATTTAAACCAAAGTACAGAGAGAAAAAAGACCGAAAAAATATTTTGGATCCTTATTCAGCTGTGGGACAATAATAAGTAGTCTAATATATATATGTACTTGAGGTCAAAGTCAGGGAGGTGAATTTCAAAAGAACAGAAAAAATACAGGAATTAATAACAACCAAAGTATTTCAAATTTGATGAGTTATTAGCACAGATTAAAAGAAAGCCACACCAGGAAACATTATGATCAAATTGTTTAAAACCAATTATATTTTTTAAAAAATTTTAAAGCAAGAAGAAAAAAATGGCATTTTATATACAGGATATAAATAAACATAAAAATGACTACAGACTTCTCATCAGAAAAGATACACAATTAAGTCAATAAAATAACTTTTAAAGTGTTAAAAGAAAAGTCAACAAATAATTCTATATTAAGTGAATATTTGTTTCAAAATTGAAGGTTAAACAAACACCTTTTCAGACAAGTAAAGCCTAAAGAATTCATATCCAGCAGAGTAACACAAGAAGAAATGTTGAAATTATTAAATAACAAATGTTAAAAAAAAATTCTTCAAGTTGAAAGTATACCAGATGCATACTTGAAGAAAAGTACCTTAAAATATGTAAATCTAAAGTAAACTTTTTTTTTGCTTCTAAATTTTCTTTAAAAGATAATTGACTATTTAAAGTAAATTTATAACAACAAAAAGTGGGGCTTATATGTAGAAAAAAAAGTATGATAAAAATAGCAAGTAGAATGAAAGAGGTAAATAGCACTATATTGCTGTTAAGTGCCTTACATTATATGCGAATTTGGTATAATATTTGAAGCTAGAGCAAGGGTTAGTAAATTATGTTCCATAGGCCAAATCTGGCCTGTGTCCTGTTTTTGAAAAGCCTACAAGCGAAAAAAAAATTTTTTTTACATTTTTAAAGCACAATAGAAAAATAATATATGACAGAGAACTTCCGTGTGGCTGAAGTATTCACTATTTGGCCCTTTACTGAAAAAGTCTGTCTACTTCTGAGCTAGACTGATAGGTTAAAAATGTATATTGAAAACTTTAGAGAATATAATAAAAATATAAAGCACAAAGATATAGCCAATAAGGCAAAATAATGGAAATAAAAAGAAATTCAAAAAAAATACTAAAGTAATTTAAAAGAGGAAGGGAAAAGAGTCAAAAGGAACAAAAATAGAAAAAATAAATACCAAGAGGACAGATTTGAACTCAAGAGTATCAAAAACTGCATTAAATCTGAGTAATCTAAACACTCAAATTAAAAGGCAGAGATTGTCCTTTTGGATAATACAGCAAGACTCAATTATATACTGTCTATAAAAGAGCTACTTGAAATATAGAGATACATATATATCAAAAGTAAAAGCATGGGGGCAGGGTATAGCTCAAAAGGTATAGCACATGCTTGGCATGCATGAGGTTCTGGATTCAGTCTCCAGTACCTTCTCTAAGAATAAATAAATAAATCTAATTACTTTCCTCAACCAAAAAAAAAAAAAAGTAAAAGCATAGAAAAAGATACATTATGCAAACATTAGTTAGAAGAAAACTGCAATGTCTATACTAATATTTATGAATAATATTTTTTAAATCTCTAAATAATTTCTTTTTGTGAAGCCTGTAAAATAAACTTGATGAAAGAGACTATTACCAGGGATAAAGAGATTGCAGAATGATAAGAGTCAATACATAAAGACATAAATATCACAAATGCATATGCACTTAAAAAGAGCTTCAAAAATATATGAAAAGATAAAAAAAACTGTAAGAAGAAACAAAACCCAATTATTGCTGAAGATTTCAATACCCCTCTCTCAGTGATTCACAGAACAGACAGAAAATTGATAAATACACAGAAAATCAGAGTCACACTATCAATTTGACCTAAATGATACTTATAGAATACCCCACCTAACTACTAAAGAATACTCATTACTTTCAAGTGTATACTGAACTTCATATAAAACCATACATTGGGCTATAAACCAAGTTTCAATAAATTTAGAACTACTGAAATTATATAGAGTATATTCTTGACCACAACTGAACTAAACCAGAAAGAAATAACAATAGGCTATTTGGAAAGTTCTTGAGCATTTGAAAATTAAATAACATAATTTTAAATAATCCATGAATCAAATCCCAAGAGATATTAGAAAATACTTCAAACTGAATGATAATGAAAAGACAACAATATGTGCATCCAGGATAGTGTTTAAGGCAATATTTATATGTTTTTTAAAAAAGAAAAAAATTAAAAATAATTATCTAAGCTGCTGCGTTAAGCTAGAAAAAGAAATCAAAACAAAATAAGTAGAGAGAAGATGTTGGGAAACAATGCTCTGTGACTATTTTCAAACATATGTATGTTCAGGACTTTCTGAGCAAGGAGAACTGGCACCCAGGTTATAAGATGATTGAATAGCAATCCTAAAGAGCGACACCTCCTAAAAGATTTAAATGTAACTCCCCTAGAGACGTCTGTTTTCATTCCGAAGAAGAATAAAATCCTAGAGCCCCTACCGTCCTACCCTCAGAGAAAATTCATTTATTTTATACAGTAATAGTGTCTCTCTCTCTCTCTTCCTACCCCCCTCCCTCCCTCCATCTCCCTGTCTCTTTCGCTCTCTTCTGGAAAAGAGAAGAAAAAATGTGTCATCTGCCATATTTAACTTCCAAAAGTTTAAATTTCAGAGTTTCTCTCTTGTGCCACATCTGCCTTCAGTGTGTTGCCCCAGGAGAAATGGGATATATGGAACCAATACAAGATGTTTTGTCAATAATTAAAAGCCTAGCTTCAGAGCCTAGCTTCAGATTCTGACCCAGAGCTAAACTAAACTAAACTGAAGTAAACTAAACTTAAAGCTGGTCTTTTTAAAAAGGTCACTAAGCTTGATAATCCTCTATATAGACTGATCAAGAAAAGAAAAGAGAGAACACAAAATATAACTATATCAGGAATGAAAGAAATGGCATTATTACAAATATGGACTATTTGGTAATAAATTTAAATATGTACACAAAATTGCTGAGAGAAATTAAAAATGACCTAAATAAATGGAGAAATATATAACTGTCATGAATTGGAAGATTCAATATTGTTAAAGTGTAAATTCTCCCCTAGATTAAACTAAAGATTAACAGAATTCTAATCAAAGTTCCCAAAGTCTTATTCCTAGAAACTGCCAACTTTCTTCTAATAATCATATGGACATGTAAAAATTTTAGACTAGCCAAAATATTTAGGAAAAAGAAAAGCAAAATTAGGAGTCACACTATTAAACTTCAAAATCATATAAAATTATAGTAATGAACACAATGTGTTAATGTAGTATAGATATATAATTATAGATCAATGGAGAAAGATAGAAAGTCCAGAAATAGACAGACATACACAGTCAATTGATTTTCAACAGTGTCAAGATAATCATAGAGAAATTATTATTTTCAACAAATTTTGCTAGAACAACTAGATATCCATTTTACAAAAATAAAACTTTTCCTTACCTCACACCATACACAAAAATTAATTTGAAACTGACTTAAGTGTAAACGCTAAAACTATAAAACTTATAGAAGAAAACACAGGGGTAAAACTTCCTGACTTGGGGCAGGCAAAGATTTCTTAGAATAAACACCAAAAACATGAACCATAAAAGAAAAAATTTTATCAACTGACTTATAAAAATTAAAAACTTCTGATTTCTGAAAGACATCATTTAATAAAATGAAAAAGCAAGCCACACACTGGGAGAATGTATTTGTATTATTTGTATTAGATGATATGACAAAGAATTTAGGAACAAGTGTAAGTGTATAGGAACTTCTACGACTCAATATTAAGTAAGCACATAACTATATTAAAAATTGCAAAAACTCTAAAGTCTTTTATCAGAGGATATACAGGAAGGACTAATAAACAGATAAAAAGATGTGTAATATCACCCATCACTAGGGAAAGGAAAATTAAAATCATAAGTAAGTACTACTATATATTGACTAAAATGCTGAAAATGAAAAGGATTGACTATTTCAAGTATTGGCAAAAATATGAATTCTCTCATATTATTGGTGCGAATGTAAAATGGTACGTACAATCACTTTGGAAGTCATTTTGGCAGTTTCTTTTAAAGTGAAATACATTTACTGTGATGCAGCAGTTTTACACCTAAAAGAAATCAAAATATACATCTCCATAAAGTCTGGTAAACAAATATGCACAGCAGCTGTCTTCCAGTAAAGTCTAAAACTGGAAACAACACAAGTGCCCATCAAGAGGTAAGTGGATAAACTGTGTCATACCTTACAGTGAAATAGTATGCAGTAATAAAATAGAATAAATTACTGAGACATGCAACAACATAGGTGAATATCAAAACATTATTCAGAGCAAAGGAAGTAAGACACCAAAGAATACCCACTGTATGATTCATTGACATGATATACTTGAAAAGGCAAAATTAATCTATATAGACAGAAAGCAGAAGAGTGGTTGCTGGAGGCCTGGAATCAGCACTGGGTGGAGGTAAAAAGGGCACTTTCTGAGGTGATGAAAATATTCTATATGATGACTGTAATGTGGTTACACGAATGCTAAGTCTGTCAAAATTCATCAAACTATTATAGATTTTAAGTGGTTGCATTTTATTATATGCAAATTATACCTCAACAAAGCTGACTTTTTTTTAAAAAAAGAAAGCATTTAATGACAGTATCTTTACATTTCAGCCTCTCATTTATAATCAGAACTTCCTTGAAAATAGTAATCATGTTTTACTCCATTCCCAGACACTACTACAGTGCCTGGGACACTGGCACTGACGGTATGTAAACCATAAATACTTCATTAATAAAAGATAAATATTTGAATAAATAAGTGAGTGATCCTGAATATATTCCGACAAAATGATAATCCAAAACTTTAAAAGTGAATACAATTTTGAGAAGAATCATGGAAAGATTCTGTGTCTGACTGCTCTTCTATGAACCTACCACAACATGATTCCTGATAATCCACCATTAGAGATATATAATCTTGGATAACAAACTTCCCTAAGATTCCAGTTTTTAAATGTACATATATCTGCAAGGGAATAAAACATTCAGCCATTAATAGCAACTAAAATTAACTCATCAAATTTGCTAGCATTTCCAGTAAGCAGCTTTTAGAATAAGTAAAAGGTTCTTATGTTTGATGTGGGAAAGAGAGAAAATGGGAAGTCTGATGATATTACTGGCCTGGGTGGCAGGTCCTGAGTAACTGAAGCTGCAAAGGGTACTCTGCATTTGAGCAGTCAGTGATGTGCTGAAAGGAAAAGAAATGGTGCAAACAAGAAGGGGAAAACATAGAAAACACTTTTTGATCTTTATATTGACATTTTCCCCCCAGAACACATTATAGGGAGAGTTGATCTATCTCCAGGAATATTTCAGATGATTCTTTGGGAAAGTGGCCAACACAAGGACCCATCTGTGTGAGAAGAGCAGAATGTAATGCTTCTCAAACTATTACCTCTCCTTCCCTCCAAAAGCCCATTTCTGAGCTGAAATATACTAGGTTGTCTGAGTTGTGACACTTCCACGTGGTTCAGCAAAACAGACAACACATTTACTTGAACTTAATTGGTACTAAGCAAGTAAAACAAGCCTTGAGTTTTGGAAAATGTTTCTATTCTTTCAGAATGCTCATGTCAAATAGAAATTATATAGATGGAACACATAATTCACTTAAAAGTTTGGACAGTGTGGCAGAGAGAATGTGTATCAAATCACATTTCATAGTCTTTCTCCCAGGACACAAGAAACAATGCATTTCTCAGCAGCTTACAGTTAGGCAGGACCAGGGACTAATTATGAAAATTAACTGAGTGACTTGTGAGTGGAGACAGCGAAAAGCCCTTTCACAATTCTTTTGTCCTTTTCTCTTCCCCCGCCTTGGTCACTAGTGACATTTGATCTAGATGCTGGGGCACCTGGGTGACTACAGAGAAGACCCAACCCTCTGCCCTTGCCAGCCTTCCTTGGAGACATAACAAGAGTTAGAAACAACTTCTGTTGTGCAAAGTCCATGAGATTTGGCTTAATTCAGCCTATTCTGACTAATACAGCTAGTTAGTCAATGTTTTATACAAAATAATTACTGTGATTTCCCCTTAAAATCTGTATTAGAATCAAAAACATAAAAAGAAAAAAACCTTTTGAATTAGGTGGAATAATGGGAGTTTCTTCAATGCTCCCCCAACTTGGCCCATTTACATTAACATTTGTTTGGTATTTTTAAAACTTTCAGTGTATTTCTATTTACTTTCAATATCAGAAAAAGTTTCCAAAGCTTGGCAGAGTCTAATCAAATTTGAAGTGCAAAATCAACATCATTGACAAATAAGAAGTATACTAATTGAACTACAATAGGCTTGTGTATATGTGTGTGTATGTATATGAACATATATATATTTAACTTATGATTTAATACAAAAGTATATGGAAGATAGAAGGTATTTTAATTAAGCTATTTTTCATCTTTCCAAATTTTTATTTTATTCAGATATTTCATATCATAGTTCTACATAAAAGATTTAGAAAATGCATCAAATAAAAAAATGAGACTTCTCAAGAAGTAGCTAATAAAAAGGATGTCCCCAAAAATATATTATAGTATTTTTACTCAGTAAAGCAGAAATCAGCAAACTTTTTTTTTAAAAAAAAGCAAGAAAGTAAATATTTTAGGTTTTGTGAGCCACATATAGTATCTGTCACATATTCTTCCTTTCTGTGTGTGTGTGTGGAGGGGAGGGTTATATGTGTACCTGGAAATATGAAGAAAAAAAGCACTGGTCTAGTTTTAGACTGGCAAAGATTTAAATCCTGGTCCTCCCATTTATCAGCCAAATGACTTGAGCAAAGGACCTCTTCTTTCTGAGCCATGATATTTTCCCATCTGCATGCATAATATTTCCTATCCTAAACATTGTTAATATTAAATTAACTAATGCACGCAAGGCAGCTGGCACAGGTAGATGTTTCAACAGTGGCTATGATTTTACCCACAGTTTCTTGAAGACCTCGGGATAGTCTAGTGTCTTCTTAGAGTCTATATAGGGTGAAGACTATATAAGAAGTAAGCCTTCTCGTAATGTCACTTAAAGCAAGATCATATTGCAAGGCAGAAAGATATTATTTTATAAGACTTTTCTGTTTTAATTAAAATTTATTGTCAATGAAAGGTTTCCCTTTGTCTTTAATCTGGTCTTCTTAATTTGGGATCTTAAGGATAGGTAAGTGCTTACTCTCTGCAGTTAGCTTGAACCACTATTTGGAGTTGTTGGATCCTACATCCTAAAAGGTTTTACAGGGAGAAGATATTCTCCTCCCCTTCAGTTTAATAAACACCCCTTTTTTAAAAAATGTAGGGGAGACCATGGGAAATCTGGCCCTTTATCCACTGGGTTGACTCATACTGAGGAGAGAAAGGTGGATTTCTCCAAGAAGTATGATTTCCTAGCCAAGTGCTTTGGCTACTCCATCCAGTGCTGTTCCTACCACTGCCAAATTTACCAGAAGTATTACTTACTGTTCTTACAGATTGGCTCCTGCTAATAGAACAGTGAAGATCAAATGCTAGTCCCGCAAAGAGCAAAGACATAAGACCATCAGTATTTCCTTGACTATCGTGATCTCTCAAGATCCCTAAGAGATTTCCTTTAAGCAATGTCTCAATTCAAGTATGTAGGGGCTATGCAATACCTCCAAGTTCTTATATCCCAATATGGGACATAAGGGCATATATCAAGATGAGACATCAGAAACAATCTGGAGTATCCCATTAGTGTCCAAGATGGATATCTTGGACCTCCAATAAAATTCCTCCAATAAACCACCTCCAATAAAATTCCAGGAATACACTTTGTATTCTTCTCTATAATCCACACAGAAGAGCAATAAATGCTGTGTTTCTGACAAGGAAAATGCTAAAATGCCAGATACTACCTGTTTGGCATATTTCCATGTAGAATATTTTTTACATGCCTCAAATTAGGAAATGGGAATGCTTTTACAAGGTTTTTACAGTGTGCCTTACCAAGGAAAATTCTTTGTTGGTTCCAAACAAAAGCAACATTTTATCATTTCCTTTTCAACATTATATAATTTTCTATTAAAGTCACAGTTGTCTTTTATTTCAGGTACCATTTAAAATCTCATGAACAAAGACATTTGTTTGATATTGAGAAAATAACCTTCTTTCTTTCAGTTGTGCTAAATATGTGCTAAGAGTGTAACATAATCTCCAATTACTACCTGGACCAAGTAGGAAGCAAAACTTCTATTAAAGCTCATAAATTGAAACTATAAGAATAACGGTGGAAGTACCTACAGAGCTCATCAGATCCCTAAACCAAACCATCCTGCTCAGAAAGCCTTACAGAGCAGGCAGTTTTAAGTTATTTTAATAACTGGAGATAGAATTTAACTTTCTGACACGCTGAGAAATTCCTCCTTCTAACAAGCATAAATCCCCCTTGCTGCAGTCTTAGCTCATCTCCTGCAGTTTGATCCTTCATGATCAGGAAGAACAGCTGGTCTCCATCATCCTTACAATAACCATTCATATTCCCAAAGTTATATCACCCTTGGGTTTCCTTTTCTCTAGGCTAAAAAGCCCAGTTCCTTTAACTTTTCCTCAGAGGTCCTATTTTTCAGCTATTTCGTCATTTTTGTTGATTGCCTCTGGACTCTCTCCAAACTCTGTGTACCCCGTCAGCTGTGCTTCTCTCAAGCTAGAGGAGGACTTGCTGATCGAAGACCTTGTCACTGCCAGATAAACTGGAAGGATTACTTCCTGTACTTAACAACTCAGCTTCTGCTAACAGAACAATCAAGATCAAAAACCTGAGCTGCTTTTCAATTCCTACTACCATCCCAACCTCAGCCCTCACATGACATCAATAGAGATGGAATGCATTTCTGCCATAGGGAAATTATGAAAAGGGGCAGGTCAGGCTTCAAAGACATATCTCCTTTCAATTCAGCGTCTTTCTTCTCATGCCTCCCATTCCTGTCTCTGACCTTGCTGGGATATCTCTCTTGCCAGCCTCTGAACATTTACAAATTTATGTTGACAGTCTTTAGACCTTCTCCCGGCCTTGTGTTCCCCTGCCCAAGGTTCTGGAGCTCTCCAGATAATTTTCTTCATCTCCTTCTCTCTCTTCAAACTCCCAACATACTAATCAGGGTTCCATCATTCAGTACAAGTAAAAGAAATTCAGCTCAAATTACTGATAATAAGAGAGAGATGCCTATATTGTTCAGTTTTGCATGTTTGTGAATTTTATATGTTATCATATTACGTGCATTTTTCTGTAACTTGTTATTTCCAATTACAATATGCTCATATGTATATATGTATATATGTAAATGCATATATCTCAGTTTTTTTCACTTGTTTAGTGTTGCAATGTATGTTATTGCTGTTCTTGCATTTACATGTTGATGAACAATTAAATTTTTTCCAGATTTTTCCATTATTTTAAGCAAAGCTGTTATGGAATTTTTTAATATTTCCATATGCACGTGTGCAAGGTTTTCTCTAGGGTATATCCCTAGGAATGGAACTGCTGAGTCATTAAGTATGTACATTTTCAAACTTAATAGATGATCAATAATTTTTCAAAATGGTAGTAATAATTTACATTTCCACCAGCAGTGTGTTAGAGTTCCTTTTGCTTAACTTCCTCATCAATGGTTTTTATTGTCTGACTTTTTAATTTTGCACATCTAGTACATACTAAATGATATTCCCTTAGGGTTTCAATTTCTCTGGTAAATAAGATTGACAGTCTTTACATATATTCATTAAAAAATGTGTTTTCTGTAATTCTTGTTCAACTATTTATCAAGTTGTTTATCTGTGTTGCTTTACATAAGGTTATATATAAATATTACATGCGTACATCTAGATATGTTCTGATCTATGATGTTGATATGTATCTGATGTTGCAAAATATCAAATAGGTTATCTTTTTATTTTATCTGTTTTCTTTGGTTAACAGAAGTTCTTAATACGGTAGATTTTTTTTTCACTTATGAATTATGCCTTTGGAGTCTTTAAGAAATCTTTCCCTAATTCAGTATTACAAAGATATTCAGCTACATTTTCATTTTAAAGTCTTAAAATTTTGGTTTCACACTTAAATTCTTAATTATCTGGTATTAATTTGTACATGAGATAGGAATCCAGTTTAAATTTTTTATACACAGATAAGCTAAGTTCACAATACCATTTATTAACCAATTTATCTTCAGTGCCAGTTCTGACATATACATGGACCTTACTTTGGACCGCTATTCTGTTCCATCGATAGTTTTTCTATTCAAATACCAGTAACACACTATCTTAATTGCCTTCTCAAGTTTTTTCACATGATCTTGTTCTTCTTTCAAGATGTTCTGGATTTTCTTGGCTCTTTGCTCTTCCACATAAACTTTAAATTCCACTTGTCAAACTCCACACACACAGACACAGACACACAGACACACACACACACAAAATCCTGTTGGTATGTTAACTGGAAATACATCACATCTATAGATCAATTAATGGACAATTGATACATCTTTAAGATACTGAAGCATTCAATCCATGAAGGTAGTAGATCTTTCCATCCACTGGTCTACTTTCAAGTCTTTCAACAAAATTTTATAATGGCTGTCATAACGGTTTGCATGTCTTCTTTCGTATTTGTTCCTAGACATTTTATTATTTTGTTAACACAATAAATGTTTTTTAATCATGTTACACTTATTAATGGTTTGTGGCTAGTATATAAAAATATAATTGAGTTTTCATCTTATATCCATCAAATTTGCTAAACTCTTAATAATCCTAATTATCTCTACATTCTTTTTGATTTTCTATGTCAACAACTATACCACCTATATATAATAACATTTTTTATTTACAAGTCCTTAAAATTTTATTTCTTATTATATTGTTACTACACTATCTAGGACCTCCAAGAAATACTGAAAACAAACAGTAGTAGGAGGCATTCTTTTCCTCTTACTGATATCAAAGTTTTATTATCAATAATATTTGCTGTTAAGATTTTTTATAAGTACTATAATATTACTATATATTCCTACTGCTCTAAGAAATCTTTAATATCAAGAATCAGTACTAAATTTCAGTAAATACTGTTTCTGCATTTGAGATAATTTTTCTCTTATTTATTTATATAATCTAGTTAATTACATTTATAGTTTTTCTAACATTAAACAAGTCAAGCATTCCTGAGAAAACCCATTTGGCCATGATGTATTATCTTTTTCATGGGCTGCTGAATTTGTTTTGCTAGTATTTTGTTAACATAATTTAATCTATGTTCATAAATTATACTAGTCAATAATTTTTCTTTTATTTTTCTTGTCTAGTTTTTGTGTTAGTTATATTAGTCTCATAAAATAAATTCCACAGTGGTTCTACTTTTTCTATTCTCTGAAAGATGTTAGATTGAAATGATCTGTTTCTTGAGTAAGTATAGAACCTCAGTTATAAACTGGGATTTTTCTTATCCTTTTGGGGAAAAATGACTGACTATTGATACTAATTATTTAAACTTGTAGAACTCTTACTGTATAGTGTATGAATTTTGTTTAGTTGTACTTTTTTTGAGAATTTGCCCATTTCATCTAAATTTTAAGATTTATTTGCATAAAATTGATCATAATATTGTTATATTTTAGTCTGCAATATCTGCAACTTTGTCGATATTTTTCCTTAGTACTTTTGATGTATCTTCCTTTTTTATTAATCTTGATCATTATTTATCAATTTTTAATTTTTTCCAAAGAATTTAGTTTTGATTGTTTCAAACCTCTCTATTTTATCTGTTCATTATATCCTATTATCACTATTATTTCCTTCTTTTACTTTCTTTTTAAAGTTTCCTTTAACTAATTCCTAAAGGTAGACACTTAAACTCCTCGATTTTTAACCTTTCTTTTGTTCTTATATAATCATTTAAATCAATATATGGTCCCTTAAGCCCCCTTAACTGCATGAGAGATAGTATCAAGGTGGCCTTTTGTCATTCAGTTCTGAGTATTTCCTAATTCCCATTATGGTTTCTTTTCTGACTCATAAATTATTTAGAATTGGGTTTTTAAATTTTCAAATATTTGGTTTCTATACATTAATCTTTGTTATTATTTATAATTTATTTTACCCTGTGGTCATGAACCTTGTATGATACTAATTTTTTTTAATTTATTGAGACTTCCTTAATGGCAGAGTAGATGGTCAGTTGTCAGTAATGTTCAGTGTGAGCTTGAAAAGCATGTGAGTGCTCCAATTGTTGAGACTTAGTGTTCTACACAGATTAAACTGTTTTGCGATGTTGTTCAAAGTTTCTCTATCCTTACTAATTTTTGTCTGCTGAATCTGTCGGTAACTAAGAGAAGGATCAAAATTTTGTATTATGTCAATTTTTCCTTATAGTTTATCATTTATTTACTGGATATAACTTGAGACTATTATAAGATGCATTTAAGTTATTTCTTCTTAGTGAGTTAAAGTGTTTATCATTACAGAGTGATGCTTTTATCTCTGGTAATGTTTTCTGCTTTCAATTTTAATTTTTCTGATACAAACAGAGCATTTCTGGCTTACATTATTTGTTAATATTTTTGTGTTTTATCTTTTTCTAACTATTTCTATGAACGAAAAGTCATGTAAAGGTTAAAATCAGCATGTTTTAACTCTACATGACTTTCAATATCTTGTAGTAACTTACGGTGAAAAAGAATATGAAAACGAATATATGTATGTTTCTATAGGACTAAAGGATTGTGCTGTATGCCAGAAATTGACACAACATGGTAAACTGACGATACTTCAATAAAAATATTTTAAAAAGGAAGAAAAAAATCAGAAAATAGAGTGAGACAATAATTAGAAGTCTAATGGACTTAGCACATAAAAACTTTGAAAGATGCAAAAAGATTTAAAGGTAAAGATAAATCAAGATAGAAAATAAGGATAGAAAAGATATTTTAAAAACAAACAAATGGAAATTCTACAATAAAAATAAGATCAAATTGAATACATACCAATAAAATTTTTCATTTTTAACTCTGCATTTTTCATTTCTGGAATTTCCAGTTGGTTTGTTTTAATAGTTTACATTTTTCTGTTGAGAGTCCTAATTTATACCCTTACTATATTCATATGTTTTCTTTGAAATTTTGACTATATTAAAACTAGCTCTTTTAAGTATTTGACTGCTATTTTCATCATCTCTTTCTTGCGTGTTTTTATGGGTTATGGGTCACATTTCCCTATTCTTCCCATTTCCCATACTATTTTACTGAGTGATGGATATTATAAATATTACACTGTTGAGTAATTTACTTCTAGATCAGCTCAATTGTTTCAATGCGTGATTGCAGGATTTGTTAGAGGAGGTCTAGAATAGCCTTTTCTCTAGTACAGCCCTGGTACTTAGGGAGTGGCCGTTCTGGGGTCTCTACTGAATGCCTCATGTATTCAGTAATATCTCTGTTCTCTGGCTATGGAATTTTTCAACATCACTCAGCGCAGTTTTGGTAGTTCTTTTCCTGGCAATTGTTCTTTCCCTGTTAGTTGTTCACTGACCCATCTTATGCAGTCTTTCCCTCTGTATGATCATCATAGTATCATGCCAAAGACTTAATAAACCCCCATACAAGTGTTTTGAGATTCCTTCTCTGCAGTTTTTTTTTTCCTCTAGTAATCTTCCCCACAGATACCTTCAGATGCTTCAGGAGCTCTGAACATTGATCTCTGTCTACTCAGTTCAGTGAGATTGCTGTGCTTTCTAGCTGAGTTCTTCCCTTGCACTGCAAGCTAGAAAATGCCTCCAGGTAGAAAATGTCGGCAGTTATAGTATTTACCATGCTTATTTCCCTCCTCTCATGAATTACAGTCCTGCCCTTTCTTGTTTCCAACATCTAAAAACGGTTATTTCATATGTATTTGCCAAGTTTTATAGTTGTTTACATTGGGAAGGCTAGTCGGTTACCAGTTATATGAGTGGATAAAGAAGTGTCTATATCCAGTTTTCGTGTTGATCTGACTTCCATTCTGCATGTGGGCTGCCTTTCATTTACTGTCTGCTAAATTTGAAAAGTACTGTGTCCTGAATAGGTGGTTTCCCCTCCAGTACAGGATATAATTCCTCCATTTGGGATGAGCCACACTGTTGAGAAAGCAGATTACAGAAAACCCACAGTGTTTTTCTACTTGATGAAAGTGCAATTATTTACCTCTGTGCAACTTTATTTGCTACTGTTGGTCCACAGTTACAAAAATAGGGCCAAGTAGAATAGTGGCCCTCTATCCATGGTTTTCACTTGCCACTCCAATCAGGGGAATTTCCCCTATTTTGGAGAAAAACTGCAATGCAATTAAGAATCCAGAGAGAAATGAAAAGAAGATAAGCCTATACTTACTTCTTCTTTTAGTCTTCCCTATATATTCTTGGATTGGAATTCATTTGCCAGCTAAACATGTTCATTTGCCACCTCTTCCATGGCATTCTTACAACTCTAGCTCAAGTTTCTTGAAATTAGGGGAAATTGGTTAGTTCCTGTAAGAATTCTCTATCTTGTCCTGAAGGGAAGTTTTGTGTCATGCAAAAGTCTCTGTTACAATTTTTCTGAAGGTTGTTAGATCCTTCCTATATTTCAGAACCAACTTCTACATTGTAGTAGTCATGATAACTGCTCACCAAGTATTTCCAGCTCCCTTCCTTCTAGTATCATAGTGCTATTATACTTTCTCTAAACTGCTTCTTTGGAATTTAGGCTTGTCTGTTAGTTGCTTACTTATCCATGTTTCAAATGAACTGAACAAGGAAGTGATGGATATCATTTCCAGCAAAGGTGTTAAGACCACTGCACTATTTAACATGTCTTTTTCCTTTACATGATCTTTGTTGAAGCATATATTGAGATGAAGAGTATATTTGTCTCACTCATTGAGCAGAACCACCACACCCTACACACATTGTGTGTGTTACACACACAAAACTGTGTTAGGCATATGGTATGATTGAGAAATAAATCAGTTGCATTAAGTTACTAAAAATTGGAGGTTGTTTTCTACGGAAGCATAACCTAACCTTTCTTGGCTAATACACTAATCTTCATTTTTCTTCTCAGTGATCACTTTGGCTGATTCTTTCAAGTGGCAAATTTTGAACATTTTTTCTCATAAATATAGTCAAGTGACAATCAGTCCCAACCACAAATCTGAAGAGAGGAAAAATGTAGTACTTTCTAAAAAAAAAAAAAAAAGGTCATGTGAATAATGAACTTTTGAGAAGTGATTATTATCCATGTGGACATCCCAGATGACCAGATTTGCATTTTAAAATATTAAATCTTCTATCAGGATGACCCTAGGCATCCCAAAGGTTAATAATCAGAAGGCCATATTAAGAGGGCCTGATGGCTACCATTAGGATAAGATAATATAGGCCATCCATTTAAGGAAAAAAACAAAAACCAAAAAACCTTACAAACTGAAATAATGTAAATTTGACCCAAACAGGGAGTAGAAACTTCATACCCAGAATAAAGACTCTAGAACAAAAGTAATTTAGTGCTGAGTGCTAATTCCTACTCACTTTTGATGTGGCCAATGCTTTTAATAAGTACAGTACATCAAATATATATTTCATCACAAAATTGAAAATAAATTCTTAAACATTTGTAATTCAACAGTATGAGATGACTTCAGAGAAAAATCAATAAACATTTTTCGGTAGTCAGAAGGAAAAGAAGCCTAACAGTCAATAGTAGACAGACTAGCATGTTGATTAATAGCATGGGATCTGATGGAAGACTGACTACTTTCAAATCAGGCACTTTCACTTGCTGGCTTTGCAACCCTGGATAAATTATTTAACTTCTCTGACTCAATTTCCCCATCTCTAAAATGGGGATACTAGACATTTTCACTTGACAGCACTGTTGTATAGATTCAATAAAATAATGCACCTAAAGTGTCTTAGACTAACTAGTATGTAGTCTTCTCTCATTTCCACAAAATTAGTTATCACTATTACTATTTAGAGTCGAATTCTTCCCCTCCTTAATGAAGAAATATTATTTTAAATTTTGTGAAATCTTTTTACTGATTTTTCCAAATCTTCAAGTTGGCCAATTCATATATTATACCCCCATGCCTATGTATCTCTACTTATAAATTCCTAAGATTCTGTTAACCCATATATATCATCTATTCCAATCACCTCATTATAGTAATAAGAAAAGTAGGGCCCCCTCAAAATAGATTTATCCATCTATACTTGTTTTACAAACTATTAATGTATTTGAATATCTCCATCATACATGTAATTGCTTAGCAAATAAATAGTTGCTTTACAATATTTGAATCAATCATAGTTACCAATATTCTACTAAGACAAAGAAGATGGCTTTAACCTAAGAGGCCCAGGAGTCTTTATTTGGTCGATTTTTAGTTTTAATAATTTATTTTGCACAAGCATGTATCTTTGGCTTATTCTTAGGGAGGTTTTATTGTGGGTCCACTTGTTTTTTCATACATTGCTTCTAGATTTCTGTATCTATGCTAAAAGTATGATTCAGTACAGTCATTCCTCAGCATCCACAGAGAATTCATTCCAGGAGCCCCCATGTGTACCAAAATCTGCAGATGCTCAAGTCCTACAGTTGGCCCTCTGTATCTGTGGTTCTGTGTGCACAGATTCAACCAACCATGGATCATGTAGTACTGTATTTATCAAAAATAATCTGCATATAAGTGGGCCTGTGTAGTTCAAACCCATGTTGTTCAAGGGTCAGCTGTAGTTCATAAAGTACTTTTTTGAACCAGGAATTTGCCTGTAGCAAAGAGCTCAGAATTTTTTTTCTAAAACACACTAACATAAAAGACACTACTCAGCCCATATATTTTCAGAGGGAAAATTTAAGACAGAGCTAAACTCATATTCTGGCACTGTACCTCTCCCAAGACTAGATTTTGGATTACTGCAAAGAAAGAAGAATCAAATTAGGTAACAGTCATCTATTGTATATCAATTAGTGGGAAAGTCAACTGTTTCCTCTAACCTAAACCATACAAATTCTATTCTGCCCGTTACTGTTTTTAGCAACTCCAAGTTACATATTCAGATTCCAATATTCAGATTCCAAATTAGGTAGTAAGATCTAAATAACAGTTTAACTCCATAAACATTTATAAAAGTCTACTCCACGCCAAGCACTGCACTGAGTGATGGACATACAAAGATGGACTTGTGTCTGTCTTTGAGGAATTTATCATCCAGGGTTTGGAGTTTGACAGCTGTACTGTAAAAAATAATTTGATGTAAGGATGTGAGAAGTGCCAAGAGCACTGGGATACCAAGGACGATGCATGGCTCAATCTGAGCTTCAATACCTTCTAGAGAAGATGATGCCCACACTTTATCCTGAGGATCACTGCAAGAGAGCCAGGTATAGAAGGGGGAAGAACATTCAGAGAAATTCCTATCTATGTGAGCCATGTCACTAGAGGGTGAAGGGTGCAAAAGAGCACGATGCAGAGAAATGTGGATAATAAATTGCATCCTACAGATAATGGGAGGTTGGGTAGATATGCTCAACTGCTCTTTGGGGCACATGTGAATCTATAATTCTTGGGTCCCTTGCTGTGGGGTGGTGCCATTTGATTAGTTCTGGTCAACAGCCAGTGGATAGAAAAGACATGTTACTTCTGGGCCCAAAAGTGGAAGAGTCTTTGGGTAACCTGCCATTGTTCATTTCCCTGCCATGGTGTTTGTGGAAACATGTACTACAGGTAGAGTTCCCTTAAGAGCAAAAATGGGCGGAATGCTGAATCTTCACAAGGGCTTATGCAGAAGACTTCTGAAGGGTAAGAAATAAACTTTTGTTGTGTGAAGCCACTGAGATTTTGTTGTCATGCATTACTACAGCATAATCCATTCTATGCTGAATTAAAAGTATCAGAAAGGGTTTATTATTGTTTGTGCATGCAGGGCAGGGAAGGGAGAGGAGATGAGTATAGCTCTCATGTTCTGGCTTGCTGATTGGCTGGATGGTTTAACGCCTATTGAACAAGAGAAAATTCATAGGTAAAAGCTAGCTATATTGGTTTGGAAAAATATATAAGTGGTAATGTGACAACATGTAGACTTTGAAGTACCTGGTGAATATGCTTAACAAACACTTAGGTACATGAGCCAGAAGCTCAGTGGATTGTCAGGACTGGATACAGAGATGTGGATGTTCTCACAAGTGGTAGTTAAAATTATGAGAATAAATAAGATCACTCAAAGAAGTTTTGAAGTAATTATCTAATTAATTTAGGCCAAGCAAATTATCCAAATCTCCAATACCAATTTCTTCATTTGCTTTACCAAAACATACTTTTAATTTAAAAAAAAAAACTTTCACTGAGGGTTGTCATCTTTATAAATTATTTTTCCTCAGCTTAAAATGAAGACTAAAACAAAATTTAATGGGGCCTAGAGGGAGAGTATAGCTCAGTGGTAGACCATGTGTTTAGCATGCACAAGGTCCTGGGTTCAATCCCCAGTACCTCCATTTAAAAATAAACAAATAAATAAATCTAATTACTTCCCCCTTCCAAAAGAAAATTAATGGGTTTTTTGTACTAGTACAGTGCACGTATGGTTTTGTTTTCTACCTATTCTTAGATTTAGGGTATTTTCTTTGTATATACAACTGCTATTTCACTGTACCTTATGACTCTGATATTCTTACATCTTTCTATATGTCTGCAATCCTGACTTCATTAATGTAAAATGTCACATATTCAGTAAAAGAAATGTTCACCTAGGTGTGGGAAAGAATTCTGGAAGCAGTATCCTTTCTGCAGATTATTATAAAGAAATGAACCTAAAGTTTAATTATGATTGTGGATGTTTCTATTAAGCATGGCAATAATGCTAGTTATTTCAAAAGAAATACTACAGTCTTCTTTCTTTCTTTTTTAAACTTTTTTATTGCCCTCACCTCATCTTCCACTAAAATAGGAGCTCAGAGAGGTAAGAGAGTTTGCCTGTTCCACTCAGCATTATACCCTCAGCACTGTACGGGGTATATGGTTGGTGCTGAATCAGCATCTGTAGAGCCTGCTGAATGAATGAATGTGTACACACTGAAGGACAATGGACCATAACAAAATAATCATTTTGTCTCTGATATTAACATGTGAACATGATCACTGTTTGTTATAAAATAGAAATTTTAAAGAGTAGTTAATCTTTCCTTTTCTCATTCCTGCCTTTCACTCACATGCACATCCAATCCCTTGTTAAACTTTACATATCATGTCTTCAAAATATATCCGAAATCTGACCACTTCCCCAAGCTGTACCAGCCTGGTCCCTGCCCCCCACCCCTCTCCCCTGGATTACTACAGTAGATTCCTTACTGGTCTCTTTGCTTCTACCCTCCTGACCACTCTCCCTCCCCCCTCCACCCAAGGTGAATTTTGATACAAAGGTCAGAGTGATAGTCTGAAAATGTAAATTAGATCCTATCATTCTTCTGCTCAGAGGCTTCCCATCTCACTCAAAGTAAAAGTCAGCATCCTTACAAAGGCTCACCAGGCCCTATACCGGCTGGCCAGTTGCCACTTTTTGACTTAACTCCCATTGCAGTCTTTTTTATTCTCTTCTCTCCAGCCATACTAACCTTGTGGCTTTTCATTAAAGACACCATGACTGGCCCCACCTCAGGACATGTGCACTTGCTACTTCCTCTATTTGAAATGCTCTGCTTCCAGGTACCCACCGGACTGGCTCCCTCCTCTTTTTCAGGTCTTTGCTCCAACGTCATTTTTCAGTGAGGTATTGACCAGCTGTCCTATATAATAATACGTCAGCACCCTCCTCTGCAACCCCCACTTCATATCCCTCTAACACTGTTCGTTTGTTCTCCCTGCAGTAGAACATATGCTTTGTGAAGGCAGGGTTTTTTTCCTGCTTTGTACAATGCTGTATCACCTGAAATAGTGTTTGACAAAGAGGTATAAAATACATATTTATTGAGTGAATAAACTATAATGCTAAATGCATAAAACTTAGGATCAACTCTGAGTCATTGAGAACTAAGCTGATCAGTATTTTGGAAGCCCCATTAAGACCAGAATGTGGGTGGATAAGAGTCAATTTTAATTCTAAGCTCTGGGCAGTAACAGGACATCTCAGTTCATAAAGACCTTCAGCCTCTCTTTTCCTCTATAAGTCTCACTTTGTAAGAGAACATTTCTGACCCCACAGCTGACTTTGAATACTAACAGCTTGACTGGGGTCCAAGAAACATACCTGAAGTTTGAAAATTATTAGTATTAAAACAACGTGTTTCCTCTTACTACATAAACTGAGACTATAGTGGCATAACAAATCCAGTAATGTGATTACCTTTACGTTTATTGTTATCAACTTTTTTTTTAGTGGTGGCTTCAGCATAGAATTCAGTGTGCAGACTGCTTTTATCAGAATTATTTTAGTGTCACTGAGGTAAGAAGAAACAAGAAGATGAATGTTTTACTAAAATTATGATAGTCTTACTCACAAAATTATTGTTGGGCTCTAATATAACCTATTTCTTAACTATTTTTAATTTATAGTTTTAACTTCATAAAATCCACATAGTTTGAGACAATATAGGCTTTGAAATATGTTTTATCTTCATTCTATTGATGTCCTTATTATACTTTACAGGTAATTATGCCATTTTCTATAAATCATTGTGAGGACACCCTCACAATTTTCAGTATTAGGTGATACCAACTGCATTTTGGTAGCCAAAAGCAGCAAATAAAGTGCTTTGTAGCCAAAAGCAGCAAATAAACCAAATTTTATATAAGCCCAACTGGCAATAACAAAAGATTAAAATAATAAAATATAAATTCAGCCCCACTGGAAGGTAACAATATAAAGCAGAAGTTTATACATAAATTTAAAATAAATATACAAATGAAACTGTTACTTATCTTCTAAGATATTATCAGTTTAACGTTAAACTCAGAGTAGAAGCATTTGCAGCTAAAATAAATCACCAAATGTCTATCAGAGTGTATGTGATCTATTGCATAGAGTAGAGGATGACCCACAAAAGGTAATGTATTTATTCTACTAGTGGTAAATCAATTAGCCAACCAATTAGGTAATACAGCCAATTTTACAGCCCATGTATGTTATTCACTTTTTATGCACAAAGGGAAGTCGCCCTGGTTGTTACTGACATTCTGGATTAGAAAATGTTTGGGGTTGGTTCAAGTCCCAAATCTTGGCTGTTAAATAAACCTGCTTAACAGAACCTCCTTGCTGAGGGACAATTCAAGAGTGGGGCCTCTGCTCATAATTCATCACTCAGCTTTTCATTCAGTAACCAAAAATGCTTTAACAAATACAAAAGTTGGATAAATCTGCAAGTAATAACACCAGGAACAGGACCATGCCTCTTTGGTACAGGACTTACATTTCATAAGAACATATGACAACTCACCCCCAGCATCATTTGGCTTTTTCTCTTGCATAAAACAAAGATTGAGAAAAGGGAATACTGGATTGCACATCCCCTTTTCATGGTATTTTCTTAATTGTATTCCTTTGCAATGAAATAATAAATTTCATAAGTAATAATATTCATAGCTATTTTTAAAGTTACCCACATACATATTTCAACCCTTACATCATCCCTGAGATCATTTGTTCCCTGTTTTAACTGAGGATTTTGTTTCTCAGAAAAGTTAAGTAACTTGTCATACCTTTGGTAGATGACTACAGAGAAGGTCTGTCCGACACTAACTCCTGGTTTCTCTCCACCACCTTTCCACTCCAGAGTGCCTAGAGGTCTCATCCCCAAGCCCCAATCCAGCACAAAGGTAACATCCCATCCCATGATCCACCTCACCTTTTCCCAAGGACCTGCGGCATCTTGGCTTATCAAAAGAATGGGTTCACTTCCCTGCATTGAAAGGGCCTGTTTGAAGAAATCTGCTCCACCACTGATCGGAAGAGCCCCGGGAAAGCCTAATCTTCAGTGACCTTTAGGAAAATCCCAAACTTCAAGCCAAAAGACCCTGAACCAGAAGTCAACTTGCCAACTGCACCTCCTGACACTCTCCTGACCCACAGCCATCAGTTTTACAAGCAGCCCACTCTCTTTTAATATCCTCCCTGGGCACCACCTGACACTCATGCTCCTGGTACAAAGAGACTGGAACCGGCCAGAGCATAGGAAAGCTTGTAGGGGGATTAAAAAGTACCCTGCTCATGGCTTCAAAGTTTGTAAAGAAAGTACTGAACACAGACTTCCCATAGTATCAAAAGGAAAATTTATGCATCGCCTTTGAGTTCAACTTCTCCATTAAAGCTTTTTCCCTATAATCTAGGGAGTTCTTATCTTGGTGACTTATGATGTTATGGAGGGGCTCATGCATGGAAAATGTCAATAGAAATAGTAACTCTGGAAGGGAAGGGCCTCCTAATTAGTCCCCATTTAGATTTTATGATGGCTTTGAGATCTGCTCATCCTGACAGTGCGCACTGTGGTTACATATTGTTCTAGCCTGAGGGAACCATAGGAAAATCCAGATTTATTGTACCTATCATACCAGCATATTTCATTTGCCATTATGAGCAGCCATCTCGCAATGATGCAGGAGTATTTATTACAGATTAAATTGTAGGACCTGGATGGTTTAGTGAGGTTCTTGAGGTATCATTTATGTCATTAACTGGCTCATTATCAGATCTGCAAATCTCCATTCTTTTCTGAGCCTTCTGTTTGAGTGCAGAGGCTTCCAGGCTCGGGTAGCTTCCGGGGCTGTATTTTGTGGTGTCGTGGGCATGAAGTTTAAATACAGACAAAGCAAATCGCTTGCATCACCCTCCGTGTTGTCATTTTACCTGATTTCCTGAAAGGCGGTGGCAAAAGCCTCTTCAGTGCTATTTTCTGGGAGTCAGGGTGGAAGGTTATTATCTACTGGGGTGTTCAATTCAGCCCAGGTGCTGGTGTCTTTGGAGGCGCTTGGGGGTGGGGGGGGAGTGACTTTTGAGCTGCAGGATTCAGGGGATTTATTTTCAGAGGTGGCTAACGCTAATTAGGTTAGGAGTGCCTGGCTGCCTTCTAAAGACACAGCTTCCAATTTTTCTTCTCTGATAAACAGCCCCACGTTTCAAAACCAGAAAAGGAGAAGAGAGTGTGTGAAATTTAATTGTGGTTTTTTAGGAAGTTCGCCGCTCTTCTTTGCTGATTATCTGTAGCGAGAGGGTTCAGTTTTCATGTCTTGGTGCCTCTGGGACTGCGATTTAATTCTACCTGGGAAGCTGAGCGAAGAGGATTCACTGATGGTCGATTATGATTTTTTTTTTTAAGATAGCAGAATATTCTTGCCTAAAACAGGCTGGAGAGCATTTTCAGGAAGGAATACTCAGACCACAGTGTTCACCACCTACCTCTCTTCCCTGGTTTAGCTCTTCTATTTGCATTTATTGTTTGACTCAAAGTAGGGGTTCTTTGTTGTTGATATTTGCCCTATTTACTCTTCTATATTGCTTTTTCATAAAACCCAAGGAATGGCATTTAAGTTGCTGTGTTCTTTGGTATTAAAATACTCTTCATACAGAGGCACAAAAGTACCTATAGAAATGCTGAACTCAAATTCATAGATTATCTGAAAGAAATGCCTTGTGATTTAACTGTTGAGCGTAATTAGTTCACTGCATAGACAATAGTTGCTGGTAAAGGTGCATTTTCACAAAAGAATTACAGGTAGAAGCTATCACGTATTCTTTAAAGAGGAATTGATATTATAGAACTGGAGTTGAGACAACAGAATTGGTGGACCATTAATATTTGCACAGATTAATCCTTATAAAATATTGCTTCCTTTTTTATTTATAGAGCCACATAAAATAATTTCACTGTTGACTAATAATTCAGGAGAAGCTCTACAAACTGTTTTACATCTGCAGTGATCTCTCTAGATCTAATAAGAAACAAACTTGAAATGCCCTAGCTGAACAGAAATAAGTATTAGTGACTGCATAGCAAGCGCTCCTTGCCACACACTACATTTGCCCTCATTTAGCACAGGAGCGGGACCCAGCGTCTCCTGAACAGATGCCGAGCTGCTGCTTCTTCTAATCAGTTATATCAGAAGGGGCTGCAGAAAGCTTCTCATTTTTACTTGTTGCTTGCAAGTTAGAGTTAATGAAGCAATGCAGAAAGGTCAGAAGGAATCATTTTTACTTTTTGCCACTAAGCAAGATAATTTAGAGACTCGGTAACGATGCCATTACCTCTGTGTTGTTGTAGCAAGAACAAACTGCCCAGCTCTGAAGAGAGTCTGTCGCTTTCACTAAGCACGATTTGATAACAAGGGTTATATAACTTCTAATTTGCCTTTCTTTGTCTTCAGTTTCTCCTTCACATATTGTATTGAGACATAAAGAAATTTTAGGACAAAAAACGTGTGGTAATTATTTACTACCTGTCCACAATGTGCAATGCAAAATTAGTTTGACTCCAGGAGTTTGGGTTTCTTTTTTTTAGTTATATCTAATTTTTTCTAAAGTTTAAATAATTTTTAATTATTCCTAATTTGTCTTTCACAGGCATTGAAAATTATATAATTTTTTGTAAAGAAATATATTTAAGCCTCAGTTCTTTATTCCTATTTCCCCCATCTATATCTTTAAATGAAGAACGGTCACTTTTAGGCAGAATTGAGGAATAAGTAAAATTTCTATTAACTGTTTATTTAGATCTGGTGCCCTTAGAAATGCTTTTGTTATTTCTTTTCAAGTCAGTTCTTTCATAAGAGTTGAATTCTGCAACTAGAATAAAGAGATCAGAGAAATATCCTTAAAATAACAAACACTTAGATTTAAGAATCATTTTTCACTAAACGTTTAATGACATTATCTTACATCAAAGCTAATTTTAAAGACTCCCTATTTTTAAACAAGTGAAGTATTTAAGGGAAGCATCCATAAACACAACTGCTTATAATACTGTTTATATAGTCCTTTGGTAAGTGTGTGAAGCAGATTATAATTATATACATGTATGTATGTATGTATGTGTGTGTATGTGTTTATATGTGTAACACCTTACCTGAGTGGATAGCCAATTAAGCAGAACTTAGCACTAAATGAGTCATCTCTTGTACTAGCTGTATACTATAGGCAGTCTTGAATAAATAAATCTATGCTGCTATAAATAGGCTCCTTGAAATAAGAGATTCTGATTTGAGGCTTCTTTGTAATGCTCCTCTCACCAATCTTATTGCTTGGTCTTTTGCATTATAGTCTTAATATTGAGCTTGCTCATTAATCTCCATCCTTTTTTAGGTTAGTCTAGGCTGTTCTGGTAGCTGTAATACTCACTGGGTTGCCGTAGGAACAAGAGATCCAAGTAAATATGCTTATGGAGAAGAAATGACTACTAATTAAATGTGAATAGCATTTATAAATTGCCTAGTTCTCACAAAATGCAGAACATAATATACTTTGATGTACTTCATTAGTAAAAGGCACCTATATTTTTAAAATACATACTAGTAGAGAAAACCAAATTTTAATGCAAAAATGATCTTTCCGTGGTTTCGTTTTTTTCTGCCGACTATAAATCCTGTAATTTAATGCAGATATCCTTTTACTGCATTTACATGGCAGAGGAAGACATTTGGTTGGCCTGTGAAAGTGCTGGAAACCTTTACTATTCCCTCACCAAAGTGTAATTCCTTTTTTATTGTTGAAAGGATAGCTTTTCTATAATATTTTAGACAAAAAGAAACTGGCTTAGCACATCCACTTCGAATCTAGGTAGGTAATATTTTTCACATCATACAGAGGGCTGTGGTCTTTTCTGCATATTGCCTAGAAAATTGGGACTCTGGTATGAAACTAACAAAGCAAGCTTGCAGTCATGGGTCGCTTTAGTTCTGCTTTGTTTAATGCTGAAAAGCACTTCTCACCCTTTCCAAGATGTTATCATTCTATGTGTCACAGCAGATGACCTAATCAGGTTTCCCTTTATGATTCTGCAATTCAGGAGTACAGACCTCTTCAACTTTTTGTCTTTTCATTTGGGGAGCTGAGAGTTGGGATTGACTTATTTCCAAACAACTGATAAATTACTGGTCTGCCCTCACTGGCATAAAATGATTGCAGCCCTATCTGCGACTCCAGGACAGGTGAGCCACTAAGTTAAATGGGTCATGGGCATAGTTATGTTAACTTCTAGGTTTACAGAGGGAACTACTGCAGTTTGATTATTGCTTTCTGAAGATCTCTTTTCTCAGAGAGACTATCCAAATCACTAGCTGGCCAAATAGCAAAGAAAAATAAACTTCAGAGTTGTTTGTGAAAAAAATGTTTTGAGTGACCTACTCTGTATTTCCCTTTGTTTTAATAACAGATACATATTTAACAAAAGAAAATGCTCAGGCTCATGTGCCCTTTTTAAGCTAAGCAAGAGGTGCTGTGTTACACTGAAAAGCCTGGGGGACAGTTAAATAGTTTTCTTTTCATTTGACTGCAGGAAATCAATCCTGTGGTTCATGTTATCTGAGCATGAGCAGCTGATGCAAGGAAAGGCAGTCATCCGGCCGCTTGCTCTGTGGGTGCAATTAGGGACACTTTCTTTTTATTGATTTTCAGCAAAGCATTTGTTGCCAAGCTATGTGCCAAGCCGAGGATAGTAACAGACATGTGTCGTTTATTTTCTGGACTGGTCTTATTTCTTGAGGTAGCTAAACTCGAACTTTTCACATCTGTTCTAGAGAACAAAAGTGAATAGGATGATGCTTAACGTTTACTAGACACTGTATCTATGCTGTTTCTAATGAACACTATTTTCATATAGTGTTTTGCATGGATTTAATTCAAAGTCTCATGAATTTAATAATGTCTGATAAATTACAGGCATTTTATAGACCTTCAATTAATGAATGTTCAATTTAATTAACTAACAAATTTTAAAATTAACAATCTTTGAGTCAAATTTCAATCTCTACTTTCTGAACCAAATTTTCCCTTGAAAATGCCATAGGAAAAGCCCTTTTAAATTAAAATTACATCAATTATATGAATTGGCAGGATTGTCTAAAAGGTGATTCCACTCACTCAGTAAACTATAGTTTTGTTGTTGCTAGTTTGGGGTTTGCTTCTTTTTTAACTTTAAAGGAAGGGCACAAAACATTGTAAACTGACTACAATTCAACTTAAAAAAATTATTATTAAAAATAAATTAAAGAATAGGCACTGCGTAAGTTTACTAGTTGGGTTCTCAATGTTAATTGTAAACCACCTGTTAAGGGAATATCATTTTATTCTGATTCTGATGTTCAAAATCTTCGCAATTCTATGTGTGACTGTGTTTAAATGATAATAGATAATTTTCACTAAGCATCTGCTTTGTACCAAGAACTATGCAAAACACTTTATATGCATTATCTTTTATGAAGGTCCCTCATAAAACCCCATGAAAGAGTACAATTACTGCCTCAGTTTTAGATGAAGAAGATGAAGGTCAGAGAGATTGAGTAATTTGCTCAAGATATAAGAGGTAGACCCAGGATTCAAACCGTAGACAGCCAGTTCCAGAATCTCAATGTTTAACCCTTTTATCACACTTCTTATTTTCATCTTAACTTTTCTTTTGGGATGTTTTACTGAAATAACTCATTCTTTGCAATATCATATATGCTTAATGTCCACTTTATCTTCAGCTATTGTCCGTCTCAGTACCATGCATAATTCTCTTTTTTCTTTAACTGCTATAAAAATAGACTTTGGAAAATCGTGGCACCCTTGCAAACCCTTGAAAAGTATCATGTGGTTATCTAGACCAGTTCTACTTTATAACCAATTTTCTATTTACGTATCTTGAACATCTTGAAAGCCATGTGTTTTTAGTGTCAGTATGCCATTCTCCTAGAATTCACATCTTCTTTTAGAGATTACAAAGATATATTCTTGACAGTATTTTAGGAGATAAAAATATTCATGTAAAGGTTGTGGTCATCCCCCAAAATTGATTTTTATATTAAAAATAAAGTAAAACATTGATTCTTAAACCTATATGGGGATTAAATTATTGATTTGGATTAAGAACAAATATCAACACTCCCATAATTTTACTGCATCTGAGGTTCCATTTCTTACTTAGAAAATCAAGTAAATCTCTTAGAAATACCTTATGCAGGGTCCGTTCACATTTACAGAAGTCAAAGCCTATGATACTTTGGGAGTTGTAGTGACTCTTATCTCTAAGCACCACAAAGTACCATAAGTAGATTGTGCTATTGCTCACCTTCATTGCCTGATTATCCCAGCCTCTCTTCAGAAGAATAACATTTCAAGATTGGATTGTAGCCAACTCAACTGTAACCAATTCAAGACTGGGGAATTAATTTCAGAGAACATTTATGTTCCAAAATAGTTTATAGTTTTTTTTTACTGAGTTTGATAGCCTGTAAGTTTTAAATTTCTTATGTAAAAAATAAATAAAATATTTGAGTCAGAAAACCAAATGCATTTATTGAGCTTCTCTTCTCAGTAAACACTTTAAGGCAGAGGACCCACTGAAGGGACAAAGCCTAGATCATTACCCTAACTCCACCTCATTGTATCCATGTGACATTAGATAAGTCACACTCTCTCTGAGTGTCAGTTTCCTGCACTTTTAAAGGTAGATTTTAAACCTATTCTGATTACTATACAACGTTCTTAGGAGGATCATGTGATTGTATGTGAAAGTTTTTGGAGACCTGTGAAGCAATTTATTATTAAATGTAGTATCTGATTGGCTGCTAAATTTTTGTCTTCCTCACACTAGCAAGCCTCTGCCAGTCCTTTTTGCACTTCTAAAAGTCTCTTTTAATGAAGGATAAGTTTTAGCAGATTGAAATATTATAATTTTATGGGGGCATGACCATACCACTGAATTTTGCACAGCTTCAATTTTTCACCTCTTGGTCTGTATGGGTTCCAAAAAAATGCTTATAACATTAAAGACAAATCAGTCAATTACTATCTATCTATAACAAACTATAGCAACTTAGCATTATATTACCTGTTTATGTGATAATTACAAGGTAATAATAATTAATAGAAAACTTATTGAAGGTGGATTGGATTTGAGGCATCATGTTATGTCATATACATTGTTTAATCCTCACAACAATCCTATGACTATTATTTCCTTTTCTACGGATCTCAGGTTTGAACTCAAATCTGACTTCAAAGCCTTTTTTCTTAATCACAATTCATATTGCCTCAGTCTCAGGAAATGAGGCCAACTCTCTACAGACCAGGAATAATACATGTGTTTCTTGCCCTCAGCAGCAAAAAAATTTTGAAGGCAATCTGCTTGCCTAAATTATACTCAAATCCTTGGAATTCCATATTAGATATGGCCTCATTTTCAAAAATATATCATTTTTTAAAAGTCTAGTTATGTTCTCACCTTAGTTCTATCTCCAAACCATAGTAAACACTTTATTTTAAATCTGAATAAAGAAAAAAAATACACGAAAAAAGTTTATTTTTAAGTATTTCCAAATTTTATGTTCTATTCTCTAAAGAAAATTACAAAAATGTTCTGAAATACACTGAAAGCTGTCAGTATCATTAAAATATATCTTTAATCATGCCAAATGACAGCTTTTGAGGGAAAAAAATTCACCCAAAGTTTTATGTTTTAGTAAGTTGGTTCAAAATGTCAACAAACAAAATTTACTGGCTTTCATTTCAATGCTTTCATTTTATAAATTGGGACAGTGAGGCCCAGAGGGCAGATTAAATATCCTAGTTATTGCCCAAATCCTATTTCCCTGGTATTTGACCTCATTATACTTCTTGCTACTTGTATCTTGTATGACTCGCAAAGACCACTGAGAAACAACTGACAGGTCAAAAGTGAGATTATATGTTATACTCAATCCAAATCCATAATATTTCCCCAAATATCTAGAAACTGCTTACTAAAATGGTGCTTATATCATTTAATTATTTTTTTGCCTGACCATAAGCAGCTAGATGTTCAACAAACTCAATAACACACTGATCACAGAAATAATTTCTCCTATAACATTTACCTTAACTAAATAGCTTTCTAATATATGAGACTCTTCAATAAACATTTAACAGTAAAATATAAAAACAACTGTTTCCTTCTAAGAAATCTAATCAAATGTGTGTCTACGCTGATTTGTGCCAAACAAGTAATATGAATGTATAAATTCTTGACGTTTAAAAAAACGTTTCTTTAATGTAGTGTTTCCAGTTATAGTTGAGTACCTTGAAATTCAATTCATTGTACATATTTATGTCTTAAGCCCTTACTACACAAAGCTGAAAAAAGCATTTTCACAATCTTCAGTAAGTTCACAGTAAAATAAGATGCAACCAGTGGTAATACTGTGAATGTGGTAAGTAATGCTGTGAATGGTGGCACAGAAGCAGACAAGAGACTCAAGCCAGACAGGGTGAGAAGCATGAAGTAAGTATGAGTGGAAGAGAGAGAGGTGTTCCAGGTGAAGAACACAAAGGAGCAAATGGGGGAACTTATAAAAGCACATGTTAGGTCTGGGAAGAAAAAAGGTACAGAGTTCATGAAGGCCAGAACATGAGGTGTAGGGGAGAGTGGAAGGAGTGTTTGAAATATTAGTGGTAGAGTTGGCAGAACTCCTTTACTAAAGAGTTCAGACTTCACCCTATAAGCAATGAGTCACAAAATACTGTAATCAGAAAAAATCTGACTGTATCTTTATTTCAGAAAGGTAATAGTACTCATAGAGAATATACCTAAAACAAAGGATTAAAACGTTAAGTAAAGAGTAACTACATAACTAGATTTATTTTTTAAACCAAAAATCTTTTTTAAGTAGGTCTG
This sequence comes from Vicugna pacos, assembly GCF_048564905.1. Classification (NCBI taxonomy): domain Eukaryota; kingdom Metazoa; phylum Chordata; class Mammalia; order Artiodactyla; family Camelidae; genus Vicugna; species Vicugna pacos. The sequence goes on along the minus strand of NC_132991.1, from coordinate 32,907,661 downwards.
GGTTCTTCCATTTTTTCTGAGCCACTAAATCTGGTTTTAGACTTCATAAATTCACTCTGTCTCTTTCTCTCAGCTTAAATCTTGCCTCCAGAATGGTCTTGCTTTTTCCCTTACGATATCTTTATGCAAATATGGAAATGTACCTACCACCAGGCAAAATATTACCTGTTTATTTTCCCCTGGTTCCCTTCAAGAAGCTTGGTAATTGCTTTCCCAACATGCATTTCTCCTTTTCCCATTGCCAAGAAACTTTATTTTCAATAACGCATATAAATGCTTCTAAGTAAGTTCATGTTATCCTCAGATCCAGTTTGGACACATGACCAGGACTCTATAACCAGCGTATTACATTCCCCTGGCCAAGTCACTGGTTTAGCAGTGAGCATGGGTCCTAAGTTGCTTCAATCAGACTGCATTTCAGAATTTTGCTGGAAATACAGGGACGAAAGCATTTTATTTTTCTTTGCTGAAGTAAATCAAGAAAGCACCTAGATGTAAAAGATAGTGGCAACCAGTTTGGAAGACATGGATGCAGCCTGCTGAGGATGGCACCCAGTGGAGAGGAGGAGATGTGTGGAAAGAAACCAAGTCCCAGTCAAATGGCTTGAGACACTGCTCTGAGATTTACCTAAAGCCAGACTACCTCTGGACTTTAAAGTCTTTTGAGATGATAAAATGTTCTGTATTGTTAAATTACATGGATTTAAGTTGCATGTGTGTACAACTAAAAACATCATAACTGTTACATGTCAGTGCTCTTGGACTGTACTACCATGTTCTATTTCCTTCTGGGTATTTTCTTGAACCTCGAATTTAATGTATTGCCAGAATAAAATATTTTATGAATTTAATAATATTCATACCAGGTTATTTTAATCATTTTCATATTCCCCTATGATTAATAATGATCTTGAAATTATACAAAAATAAGTACATAATTTAAATTTGATATCAGCTTTACTTAATTTTAACTAAATAAAACAATACTTTTGAATGAGGAAAAAGACAATTTGACTATAAGAACACTGATAGACACGTACAACTATGTTTTCTAAATTTCTTTTATAGGTTTTAGTCTAAGCCAAGGTACGGTTATTTGATTTCTAGGCAACTGGTTTTTAATGATCTTTAAGTAACTGTGTAGATTTCTGATAACTTCAGAAAGTTTTTTCAAAATTATGCTTGAAGAGACTTGAAGCAGGCAGGCAAACTCTGTGGCAACCTTAGGGTAGCACAACTAAGAGACCAAGGATATTTAACTAAATAATATTATAAGTTCAAGTAAAATTTCAACATACATGTAGAAGTGCCAAGAAGGCATTTTCCTTTTTTTTTAAAACACTAAATGGGAAATAACAATCCTAAGTTTCATTAGACAGATTTTTCATTAACTAGTTACATCATAGCTATTCCTAGTAAACAGAATCCTCAACAGTTGTCAAGGAGAGCTGCTGCCCATTTATCATTGTCTTAGGTGTAACCCATTATTGTTGAAATTCAAGGTATCTTGTGTTTTTTCTCTCTAGAAGCTTGCTACTCCAAGATTGGTCTCTATGTGGCCTTTAATAAACATATGATGTATGAATCTTATTAAGATGCAGACTGATTCACCTGCAGTAAAGCCTGAAGATTCTGTGTTTCTAACAAGTTCCCACATGATGCTGATCCTGCTGATCCCACCCACCACATCTCGAGAAGCAAATACACGCCAATCCTTAACAATATTCAGAAAAACCTCTCTAACTTCATATATTATTTTCAAAATCCTCTTTTTATTAACACAGCCATAGAGTTGTGGAATTTTAGGCTGAGGGGAATCTGAAAATTTCACAATAACTGCTTAATTTTTTGTATATGAGAAAATTAAGGTCTTTAGGGAGGAAGCTCTGACCAGCTTTTTTATCCCCCTTACCAGCAAGCTCTTCAGGAAGGAAGAATTATTAATCTGATTGTTCAGAGCTCAGGACATTAACTGGGCCACTTGTTACTTGTGCACTAATGTGCCTTAAAGGCCAGCATCCTTGCAGTGCCCTCTCTCTTCTTCCTGCCACGAACACTCACTCTCCCACTTCCTCCACTTGTGCAGTCAAGTGGCAAGTTAGAGGAGTCTTGCTCTCTGCCTCTGCTAGCAGGGCAGTCCTCTGCTATGCATGTGGGACAGAAGAGAAAAACTGAAAACCCTTTTGCAGCTCCAGGCTCTAGGAATCAGCCCTTTATTCCAGTTTGCCCCAGGGACGAGAGAGCATGGAATGTCATGTGGCAGTCTGGTTTAGATGTATAATGTTCCTTGACTTAAAAGACAATTAAATTCAATAAAAACTCTGACTATAAGTCCTCTCAGAGCTCCTATTCCCTGCGCCAGCAAAGTGCCTGGAACACAGTAGATACCTATAAAAATATTTACCAAATGAATGATTTTATAAGATTTGTGTTGTAAGTAATGCATTTGATACGTAATAATACTAACTTTGCATTGTTGATTCAGAACTGTTGATCAGGTTTTGAAACTACTGCAAAAAATAACATTGCTTTCTCTGAGAACCTAAAATTCTTACCAATTTCTGCTTCCAGTCACTAAACTTTGCTTCTATTCATCATGTAAGCAATTTTGTGCTTAAGTAAAACAATATGAATATAGACTATAAGGACTCCCAAACATTACTACCCACCCAGTGAATTTGTTTTCCCATGAAAGTACCCTTAAGACCAGCAGAGTACGTTTTGTTCCAGAGAACCCTGGGAGTGTTTCCGATCACATACCTCCCCTACAACACGGCTCAAAAGATAGATCTGAAGGCACAGTTCAGCCTTTTGACTGAAGAACTCCAACCCACAGGGTATCTATGGCACCTCCCAAAAATGTGTGACAGCTCCTCCTTGGGCCCTACCATCCCCTCACATGGTGTTACAGGTAAAATCAGCAATGCAGAGAATCAAACTATGCAGAATAACAACCACTGAAAAAGTGGCATTCCATTTCAAGCTGCTTTTAGAAAACAAAACCTTCAGACTGTCTTCATATTACGGCCCAGTGTGGAGGCTCTCTTTTTGTCTAAGTGTGCAGGTGAAAACTTTCCCCAGGTTCATAGAATCATCCTGATTCTAATGTACTGGAAAGAAAGGAAAGTTTTACTGAGCATGCTTAGAATTGCCTTTGCTCCTATATGATGTCAGATAAAACAGATCCTTCTAGTGCAGTCCATGATTCCAAGTGCATCCATAAGTGCTCAGTCCAGTGGTTAATTTTCAGTCCTTACTTGATGTATCTGCAGTATTTGACATGATGGTTCACTTCTTCATCCTGAAAACACTTGCCTTGCTTAACTCCCACAACACTCCACTCTTTTGGCTTTATTCTCATCTCACTAGTTATTACTTCTCATTGTCTTCTTCTTTTTTTTTTTAACATTTTTTATTGATTTATAATCATTTTACAATGTGTCAAATTCTAGTGTTCACCACAATTTTTCAGTTATACATGGACATATACACATTCATTATCACATCTTTTCCTCTGTGATTCCCTGTGCTATACAGTATAATCTTGTTTATCTATTCTACAACTTTGAAATCCTAGTCTATCCCTTCCCACCCTCTGCCCCCCTGGCAACCACAAGTCTGTATTCTATGTCTATGAGTCTATTTCTGTCCTGTATTTACGCTTTGTCTTGTTTGTTTGTTCGTTTGTTTTTGTTTTTTAGATTCCACATATGAGCGATCTCATATGGTATTTTTCTTGTCTTCTGCTCATTTTCCCTCATCTCTCACCCAGCTTCTATGCATTGGAAGCCCCCAAAGGTCAGTCCTTAGACCTACCTGTTTTTGATCTACCCTCACTTCAATCATGAAACTCATCCACTCTCTTGGTTTTAATTGCAGTTGTGGGCTCGCTAATTCCAAATACGTCTCTAGTCCACACTTCTCTTTCCTGAATTTCAATTTCATAAATCTAACCACCTTCTTAACATCTCAAGACATCTTAAACTTAAATATGTTCAATTCCTTTTTACCTTCTTCAATTCAGCTTCTCTTGCAAACCCTCTCCATGTAAGAAGATAGTGACTCCATTCTTTCAGTTACTCAGGGTCCAAACCTTAGTCAGCTTTGACTCCTTTCTCTAATACCCCACATACAATTGCTCAGCTCTACCTTTGAAACAGATCAACATCCAAACACCTTTTACCTCTTTTACTATACTATTAAACCACCATCCCCTCTGGCTTGCATTTTGTAAACAGCCTTCTAATAGATGACCTTGCTTTTGCTCTGGTCTCCTTGTCAGTTCTCTGCTCAAAACCTCCAATGGCATTTCTGTGTTAACTCAAAAAAAAAAAAATACAACCAACAAAACAACCAAAAACTGCATCCTATAATGGTCTACAAGGCCTTTATAAAATCTCCTCTGACCACTCAAACCACATTTCTATTACTTTCCTCCTTTCTCACTTTCCTGCTGCTGGTTTCCTTCCCTTCCTTGAACTTGCAAATACACTAGCACCTCAGCTAGAATACTCTGCCTCCCCATAAGGCCTGCTCTCTACCTCCCTTATGTATTTACTCCTACGTCACCTTCCTAATGAGACTGATACTCCTATTTAAAATTGCATTGCTCCCTTTTAAAGCACTCCCTAACCTACTTTCCTGACTTATTTTTCTCCATGACACTAATCACCATCTTACTTACAGCATATTTATTTGTTTATTTGTCTGTCTCCTCCCACCAGAAGGAAAATTCCATGATAGCAGAGCTATGTCTGTTTTCTTTACTGCTGTCCTCCTTATGTCAGACACTCAATAAAGATTTTTTAATGTATGGCTAAACAGATAAAACCATACATAAGTATTAAATAAAATGCATCATAATAAAAATGTCTATATATTTTTAATTTAGAAGGATACTATCTCAACGTGTCCCTTCCACTTACAAAGCTTACACTCAGCACCACAGTCAACAAACAGAAATCACCTGTCTCTGTGTCATTTTCCAAAGTGCAGAGTTTAAGTAAATGGCATGAGTCTGCTGACAAGGAGTCATTTCTTCACCTTAAATTTCAAGTAATTTCAATTTCTGAATAATGATTGATACTTCTAATAATAAACATATTATCTGTGTTTCTACATTTTGTTTTCAAATGTCTTAGCTGAGAGAATAAAGCACAATAGAGGGCTTTATTCCCACTGTGTGTGAACCAAGTTTACTATTTCAGTCTGATTTTCTCATTAAAGTAAAATAAAAATATGAAACATATATGTATATGTATTTTATATTAATATTATATACGTGTATAAAGTAAAAATGTTTCCATCTAAAAATCTCATCAAATGCATCAAATGCCTTTTTAGGTCTGTGCCAGCTCTGGACAGGAACCTAAATCATATTGACTACCAGACGTACTAAGGGATAGGTATATGCTGCTTGCTACTGACCTGGAAGTTTTGAAAAGGATTGCATCTTCCTTACTAGAAGATGCTGTACATCACTATAAAAGAGATATGGGCTGATTTTACCTTTAGGGAAATAATCATATATAAATTTACGCAAAAAGTGGCTATGGGCTTGCCTCACTTCACATTACTTAGTATACAATAGGCATGTACAACTAAAAGAATGAAAACAGTGGTAATGAGCTGAGTGTACCCTGTGATATCTAACAGTACTCTGACCCGCTTCTTGTTGGGGCACAGATCTAATATTTACATTTCTATTAGTTATTTAAGGGTTTATATAATTCACTGGTTAATAACTTAGAAGTATGTCTTCAAAATTGTTCTCTCTGAGTAGATCATGAGAGAAAAAAATGGCATTTGTAGGGCCAATTGTCAGATCAATTAAAATATGTATTAAATATTTATATATTATATATAATATAAATTCAACAGCAAATAATTAGAGTAAGAAATATTTTTCTTGTGATGAAGGGAAAACATATTTTTCTAATTCTCTTCTAAGGTCACTGCTAAAACACGGGATCAGTATGTTTAATTATAGTATCATGAATACTTAAATTTCTCTCATGCTGAGAAAGCCATGATAAGATTACAGCCAGCACACTGATTTTGCTACATGACCTTTCAACTGGAAAACTCAAACCATCTCGCCTTAGAATGATCTGTCACTTTCCACTCTATGACAAAAAGGAAAATCAGAGAATGCTTGAGATCCAAGAATTTGCAGTCTGCACAAAAACTGTTACAAGGATACTTGAAGCTTATATGTAGTACATTCATGACAGTCAAAGCTACTGTTTCTGGTCTGGACTCGGTTCCTGTTTTGCATTTTCTAGATTATGGTTAAGTTTTCTAAAATGTAGGTACAATCTATAAAAAGAAAATGTAGACACTGTGTGTAGCAGTGGATAGAGTAATTCCAGTGAAATTCATTTTCCCTCAGTTCAGAAATGGCATAAACTCAGTTCTGCAAGATTATGTAGAGTAAAACTTTGTAAGTGTGTGTGTAATACCACTACATTCTAAATCACAATCCCTTTGTCTGACATAAATGCATACTGCCAAATTATGTGCCCTTTAAAATAAGAGAAAAAGGAACTAAAAGTTTATATTGAGCATCTCTGTATATGCCATGTTATTATTTAATTGTACCACTAAACCTTTAAGACCTTATTATATACTGTCTTTTGAATTTATCTCATCATATGCCCCACCATAGCAAGTAGCTTAAAGCATATGGTAGATACAAAGAAGAAGAATCTTAAGGTTCCTTGTGAGCACTCTCTCCTATCTGTCATATCCTCTAGCTTGTTTCTTTTCTTGCTATATAATCCTTCCCTGGGAAAGGGTAACCAAAAAATTCCTTAACAATGGCAAGTAATGACAAGGGCACCAACCAATCCGAACAGGTAAAGCCACAACACTGTAGCAGGGTCCCGGAGCCCTTATGATGGTTAGACGTTAACTTTTTAATTGCCATTATGCAGTGGTAGTCCCAAAGGTCTCTACAAAGAAGTCGGGACAGCTAGGGCAGAGGGCACATTGGGAAGCTTGAGATGGCTATATTTACCACCCACCGCAAAAATTCAATATTTTAAGAATCATCATGGTAATGCCAGTGTGGCTTGTCAGCTGACCAGGACAATCTTATCCATTTCTGTGACTTTAACTAACACATTCCTCAGGTGACCAGCAACTCATTTCCTATTGCAGACCTTTATTTCCAACAATCTGTTAGAATGAAGTTAAAATGATATCTTGTCAATCTTCACACTCAGTATATCCAAAGTTGAGTGGACTGTCTCTATAAACATAATCTTTCAATTGTCTTCTCTTTCCCTGTAAGGGCACTGCCAACCATTCTGGCTCCCAGCCTAGAAACTTGAGACTATTTCTTCACTTTACCCTCTCCCTCCTTTTCAGCATCCTGATTGCCATCCTATGTTATCAATTCTGCATCAGAAATAGCTCTGTCATCCATCCTTTCTTCATTCTTACCACCATGTTAGTTCAGGCCCTCATACCTCTTGTTTACATCATTGTAAGAGTCCCGTCTCCCCTCCTACTGCTAGACTCCCACTTCTTATTCATTGTTAAATGCAGGTACAACTAGGATTACTTCCATGCCCAAGAAATTTGAAGATTCTGCATTGATCCAAAACTTGCTTCAAATTTCTACATCTCAAATTTATCAACTGACCTTTTCAGCCTCATTTTGTACCCACATCCACACACCCATACAGCCTTATCATCCTTTCCATCAATTTCTACTCCCTGAACTAAATTAATATTTTCCTTTATACCTTTTCTCCTGTAATTTCTTCTTCCCCCAAAGCCTCTTTTTTCTCTCCCTTCTCTGCCAAAATCCTAGCTTATTCCTTAACATTTATCCTCCCAAAGAATTCTTTCCCAATCCTTCCAGACAAAATCAATCACTTTCTAGTGAGTGTCCTACTAGGGTCTTTTTAGTCTGTACTTCACAGTGATCGTATTATACCTTATTTTTCTATTATTGTGGTTCATAGACCAAAATAATCTTGATATTTGGAATTATATCTAATGCCCAATAATGTATAACACAGCACCTTAAATTGAGTATGTGCTTAGTAAATATGTGTGGAGTTATGTGCAGCCCCTCCATTAAGACATGATGATTCATTGTTTAGTATTTCTGAGTTGTGGCACTACACAGCCTCACATCTGAATCCTCTCTACACTGAGTCAGGACATCAGCTACTAGTTAGACACAAATTCCCCAATCAGCCAAGAAGGAATACAGTTCAAGTATTGCCAAATATCTCAGAGCAACACATATATTACATAAAAGTGCTTTGTTTTATGGATAAAATATCTACCCCAAAGAAAATCTGTAGTCTATGTAATTATATAAAAATCTTAATATAAAACCAGGAAGTATTACTTCTGCAATTCTGTCTTATCTGTTTTATATCTAATTTTATATCTAATCTTATATCTAATTTACAATTCTTTTGGCCTACATTCACTTCATAAGTGAACTGAAATTCTGTATAGTTGAGACCTGGCTTCATAATATGGAAGGTCAATCAATGGAATTGAGTTGTTTCTATAAAGTACAGTGGCAATTCACTAAGCACCTCGAATTTAATTCAGCATTACTTATTGAGCACATACACCGGTGCCTGCACTGTAGAGGGATAAAAAAAAGACGAAGGATGCATGACACCTTCCATGAAGGGTTCAATGAGCTCGCAGATGAGAACAATTCAAAGCTAGAACATATGAGAAACCCTTCCTGTAAAATATTTCAAGACCCTTCATTTGAATGGAGGTAGACATGGAAAGGCTTTCAGGGAGTAAACTGAGTTTTACCTATTTGTTGGGGAAATCAGTATAATATTCAAACCTTTCTCAAGTGTTCACTATATGTCAGATTTTGTTCTCGATGCTGAGGTCAAAGCTTAACAAAATGGAGTCACTGACCACAGGGACCTTACTATATCTCTAGTCACTTTCAAATGTTATTTTATAAAAATAAATTTAACCATTATGTATTTGCTATAGTATATAGTATAGTAAAAATAACTTACAGAGGTCCGCCTGTGAACCTGAGGTTAAATCTTCAGAGTTTAACAGAGACTCTGATGCCTGGTGTGTAAGTTCTATGACATATCCTGTTCTAAAAAACCAGAATTCCAAACTCTCTATGTATTTTACACAAAGGTAGTTTTACACAACACCTTCTCCCTTCCTATTTATTTAAGTAAGATTTACACCTGAGTGCCCTAAATTATTTTTACTGTCAATAATGTACTATTCACCTTATATTTTTTTCTACTTCAAGAAACATATATATTTGGCAACTGCTATCATCAGTTATTGAAACTAACAAACTGTCATAAAACCATACATCATTATCACATTTGGCTTATTTAAGGATCAATGGTCCTTGGCTAAAAGTTTCCTTCAGAATTTCCAATCCAGATGATTGATGCATATTTGAAGCAAATGGTAAATATTTCACTACAAAATAAAGAATTATATCAAATTACATTTCTTTAAGTTCCTTGCTGTATGTTTTATTCAGATGTGTACACAATGCAATTTGTATAGAATGTTAAGTAAAAAGCAACAGTTAATGTTAGGGGCTATTGCTGTAAAAGCATGTTATCTATTATATATATCACAGCATTACTTATTATCAGCTTCATACATAGCACTCTGCCTTTGATTTACGCAAACAACTGTAAACGTTTTATATATATGTGAGGAAGTGAATGATATTAGACCATCAATCCATGGGGACTGCAAATCAGGGGGAAAAAAAAGGCTATTACATTTCAGAAGCTGTTAAATCAGTTGTGCCCCCTGGCTGATTTTGTCAGCTATATTTGCTGTGGGTAAAACCGTTGATGCCTGGAATACTGGAGCGGCCCTGAGAGTGTTGGAGAGTAAATAGCAGCAGAGTTGTAAACTACACCACACAGTTCACACTTACTGCATAAGCCCGGCCTACCCTTTCCTCTGAATAAATCCAGCAGCTTTAAAAAGAGCAAGAGAGAGAAATAAAGAAAAAGGGAGGGGATAAAGGAGGAAAAACTGGGCCCAGGCCTTCTGTCACTGCCTCTAGCTTTAGCCCCTCAGCAGCCTGCCAACAGGACACTGTTCTGCCAGTTGTAAATTTTAATTGGCCATCTGGGGAAAGCACAAACCACTGACTAGAGATTAATCAGCAAATTAACCCAGGCATAATACACATTTCCCCAGGGACCGAAAGCAGCTCTAGGCTGAGGCAGAGCAGCCTGGGATGCAGGAGAACTTGTGTAGAATGCTGTTACTGCTTACTGCCACTGTAGGAGAACATCTTCTCAGAGTCCTGAAATTCCCTTCTGTGTGACCTTGTTAGTGCCCCTGATTTGTATGGCGGTCGCAAAGAGCTTTTCCTTCTTTCTTTCTTTCTTTTGGGGGTAAAGTGCTAAACACAGATGGCACAGGTATTGTGATTGCTGGGGAAAGTGTTGATGAATCAGTGAAAGTGACAACTTTTCTCTGGTGGGCTATTCACTTGGTTTGCTAAAGTACCTACAGGAAGAAACAATAATGTACCTGGATTTTTACCAGCTCGGTGAATCACCAGAGAACCACATTTATTTACCAGTTGCTTATGTGATACAAAGTGCCTTTTCACAGCCTCTATATCGTAAAAGCAGATTTGTAAATAACACAGCTGTCATCAAATCTACGTTATAAAAATTAATTTAAACCAAATGTACAATTATATAGGATGATATGGCTCCAACTCATTCAACAAAAGCCTTCTAATTAGCTTAAGACGATGCTCTGAGCCAAAATAGGGAAAGAGGATAACCATCGAAGGAAGGACATGTTAAGGTGACAGACACAGGAAAGGTAAAGTGAAGGACTGGTGGGAAATTGGGAGTCGTTCTGATATAAGATAGATGAAAAGACTGGAAAAAGTATTCTTTACACAGCTTCTGGAATAATGGAAAGGAAAGAGCTCTGTGCATCATAAGGAAGGTCTTTAGCATACGAACATCAAGAAGACTCAGAGGTAATACTGTAAAGCCCAAATGAAGGACATATTGAATAACCTTTCTTGAAGGGGCCTAAGGAATGTTAGAAGATGACAAGACCAGGGCAGATCAGGGAAAATAGAGATTTCTCATCTTGTTGACAGTTTCATCTCTAGAATTTAACATACTACTTAGTAACGCGGCATATGATAGGCACTTAACATTTTTAAATGAAAAACATAACAAGCTTTAACAAAATTAGAAGCCATTATTACATCAGACATACCTACTACTGCCTCTCTTTCCACCATCTTAGCTAAATGAGCAATAGACCACCTGATGAGGGCCCCTCCCCAACCACTCCTGAGGTATCAATTCATAGGCTGACCAGAGACCGATGTTATCACCTAATGCAAAGACCTTGATTTTTCCTCAATTAGTTAGCAATGGACTTGTAGCATTAAGGCTGTTATACAGTAAAGGAGAAAGTGGGAGATGGAGTGATCTGGGGTTACAAGCAAGCAGAGGAAGCCAATGCACTGAAAGAGAATGGAGCCAACTCATTAGGAGGATCAGCGAGGAACAAGCAGGCAGCCCATAGAGGTAGGGAGCAGCCTCTCTGTCTCAGTTCCATCTCATCTGAAGCCTACCTTGACTTCTTTACCTGCCCTCTGATTTTATGTGATTTAAGTGAGTTTACACGGCATTCTGATCATTGCAACCAAAAGAACCTTGACCAGAACAACCATAAATGGTAATAGCACCATCATAAATCAATGGCCTGAGAAGACAAACAAAACTAGTAGTCATATTCCTCTGCCTTCCAGTAGTGTAAGAATTTAGGAACTCTGAAGCATGCTGGTCATTTTCAGAAATACAAGTCATGGTGGATTATTTTATATGGCTCTGCTGTGACCCACCACTAAATCACCCAAACCTATTTCACCTGCCTCTGGCAAAGTAGATAGATTCTTTTCTTTCACAACCAGGTATGGATTTCTTTCTGTTTTATTACATTATTGCAAGCAATGCTGCCTGCCAAACCACATACCCTTAAACTGAAATGGCTTCTGGCTGAGCACTGGATTATCTGTGACAGTAAATCAGTCAATATGCACAGCCTAGAGACCACAGCAGTTACACAGATGTCTTTGGCTTCAGGTGGGAAACCTTCCCTCAAATACCCAACGCATTTCCTAATAAAGCCTTCTAAAAAGCTTTAATTTAAAACAGTATTTTAAATCATGCAACAGTTTATTGTGGTATTTTGCATGAAAAGAGAGAAGGCAAAAGTTTTGCAGTAATGTAATAACTGGGAAAAGGAAAATACTAGAGTCTTTTAGAATTTGTAATATTCCAAAAAAACTTTTAAGAGTGGAAATGTCTGGCCTCTGCTCATTGTGTCTGACTTGAATGCTCTGTGTATTCTGCATACAGGAAATCGTTCCTTTCGCAACAGTTATTGGAGAGTGTAGTCAGTACTTTCAGAATACACTGGTAGAAGGATTTCTTTATCTTCTCTGGGAGGGATATGATCCAAAGGTTAGAACAGGCTCAAATAAATTCTGTAGAGTTTGTGTGGTCTCTTCTGAATTATTCTAAAGCCTTCCTGTCTAGCTTCAACTCTGTTTCCCCTACTTTGTGTTATCTCAATTGTATGTATAAAAAACTGTAGGAAATTTTGTTTACTCATTTGTAAAGGCATTAGAGACTTGTGACAAGAAGGTACCTGGAGAACTAAAGTACAAAATAGTACAATGATAATGATAATATAGATCACATATTGTTCTGCTTGGATATAATTCACCATGTACCATATATGTTTAATGAAATACAGAAGAAAGAGACATGTAGTAATATTTTGAGTCTATGTATTTCTTTTTTCTAAATATCTTAAAATAACTTGCAATATTATACTATTTTATATCTAAAAATAAAATAGTTTCCTGCAGATGATTCACACAATGTTGCTAAGATGTAGAAATGAAGTCAAGGAGGCTGAGATACATAATAACTAGGTAAATAATGGAATATTAATTCACAACAGTGCCTATTACATGGTAAAAATGTTAGATATATTTATGTATTTGATTTGCTTAAACCAGTGACCCCCCATCAAGGTCCTTCACAGCCGGTTTCACCTTCCTTCTTCCCCATTTCCCACCACTTCCTACATATCCAAAGCCTAAGCCCCCTGGAAATTTTCTCTTTCTGTAAACACCCTGCCTTTCTCTGGCCAAATATCTTACACACACCCTAATCCTTAACAGGCCCCCACCTCTTTCATTCCTTCTTTACCTAGAAAACTTCCAGTCATCTTCAAGATTTCAGCTTCGGATAGCTTTTGCTGTCTTACCCATGTAGAGTTAGTTGCTTTGCTCCTATAGGCTCCACCAACACCTTGGCCATACCATTTCTTTAACTCTTGTAACATTTTACATTGAAAATTATCTACCTATGTCTTCCTAACATGGATTTGAACTATTAGAGGACTAAACTTAACAGCCAGCATAGTATCCCATATAAAGTAGACAATCTATCAAATATTTGGTGAATGAGAATACTAATGAATTATTTGCAACAGTGGTAGCATTAAAGATATAGGTGAAGAACCTCCATTGTCTGAATGGATTTTAGGACCAATCTTTACTTTGATGACAGCAATGCGGGTATTTCATGTTTAATTGAAGATGGCTTTGAATTTCATAGCTTCTATGATTTTATCAACTTTTTGTGAAAGACTGAACATATGATTAAATGTATAATTAAAGACAGCTTTGCTTTTCATAGCTTCAATTTTTTTACCAACTTGAGAACAATGTATATATAATAAAGTATACTGAATTTAAGTGTACAATTCTTTGAGCTTTTCCAAACACACATACCCTACAACCTGTGTGATTCATTACCCCATCATAATTATAGAACAGTTCTATCAACCAAAGTTCCCTCATACCCCTCTGCACTGAATCCACTCCAGGCCACTAACCCACTACTCATATTTATAGATACAGTTTTGTCTCTTCAGGAACTTGATAAATGGAATCATAAGTACACTCTTTGTGTCTAGCTTTTTTGTTCAGGTGGTTATGTGTACTGGAGTACTGTTCATTTTTATTACTGAATAATATTCCATTATGTGAATATACAATATTTTGCTTATCCATTCACCAGTCGATGGACATCTGGGTTGTTACTAGGTTTAAGTTATCACAAACAAAGCTGCTGTAGATATTTGTTATTTTTTTATTTCTTCTGAATAAATATCTAGGTCATGTGATAAATGTATATTTAGCTTTATAAGAAATTGTCAAAATATTTTCTTAAGTTTTTGTATCATTTTATACTCCTACCAGCAATGTTTGAAAGTTCCACTTGCTCTCCAGTTTGGGATAGTTCTGTGAAAAATTCTATTGATACTCTAAAGGAACTGCATTGAATCTGTAGAGACTGCTTTGGGTAGTACAGACATTTTAACAATATTGATTCTTCCAATCCATGATCACCACATATATTTCCATTTATTTAGGTCATCTTCAATTTCTTTCCTCAATGTCTTATAGTTTTCAGAGTACAGGTCTTTCACCTCTTTAGTTAAATTTATCCCTAGTCATTTAATTCTTTTTGATGTAATTGTAAATGGGATTTTTTCCTTCATTTCTCTTTCTGATATGCATCTATCTCATCTATTATGGACCTGTAATTTTCATTTTCTGTGAATGTGTGGGGGTTATATTCAAATTTTATGCCATTTTATATAAGAGACTTAAGCATCCATGGATTTTGGTATTCATAGGAGTTCTAGAGCCAATTCCTCACCTTCACTGTAATGAGAGACAAGGATGGAGAGCTACAGAAAATAACTTTATTTTTAACCTAGTTGACTGTTTGGCCACATGGCTCCACTGATGACTCCTTGAATCTCTCTCAACTGTTGCTATACTAGTTTATTTCTTACCTCTATGATTATTCTCACAAACAAATTGTCCTCTGTCCCCTAGGATTTGTCTCTCAGTCCCTATCTTTTCTTTAATTCAGATATCTTGAGTGATGCTATACATTTTATTGTCTTCAACTACTACTGTATGTTAAGTCAGGGTTTTTTTTTGAGGAGATACAAACTATGTCAATAATTAAAATAGAAAAAAATAAAACAATTGTTAACTGGCTATTATAAAGATAAAAAGCCAAAAGCAGACACTTTCTGCTATTAAACCTAGCACTGGGGACCAAAGGGAATCATTAAATCTCTTGGAGGAGAGCCTGTGGAGAAAAGACTCAGATATTTGAGGTCAGATCACTTCTCAGCTAGTAGTGGTGTTTAAGAGCCTGAAGGAGAAATCCTGCTGAACTGGGACTCAAGTCTTCTGAAGATGAAGCATTCTCTGGTTGATGCTGAGTTTTTTTAAAGGAATGTAATGAGGCTGATTTAATAGCATGGAAAAATTGAAAACTGCAATCAACTGCTACTTGTAGATCAACTGTCACTACCAGGATGAAGAGCTGTCACCTGACTGGAATTGGAAGCAAATAGGAAACAGGAAGTCCTTTTCACTCATCCAGCCATCCAGATTTTCTCTAGTGCATTGTTTTGGCAGAGCATAATGGGGACTAACTAGGAAAGTATAACTGAGTTCAGCTTCAGTATCAAAAAGCAGAGTACAGAAGTGTGGGTTTGATGCTAACAAATAGTAGTATGATAATCACTATGGTCCAGATTTTGGCTACCCAACATTTATACACACTCTTCTATACCAACGTCACTTCAATATAATGATAGCCACTTTATTTTTTGACTCGACAAAATTCTTTCTATGTTCAAAGATATTCTCAACCCTTTTCAAAACAAGTAGATGCCATGTCCCCAAAGCCTTTGTATTCATCTCTGAGAGATAACTATGTATCTACGTCACTGAGGAGCTAGGAACCATCTACAGCCTAGTTCCCATGGTCCAGCAGTCATCATATGATCACAAAAATCTCTGAAGATTCTTAACCCAGATTATTCTCTGTCACTGATATGCTACCCCAGGATCACAAAGTGCATTGCTACTGAAAAGATGGTTCTGGTACCTAGAATGATTACACGATGGACTATTATGCAAATTTTTAATATGCAAAAAAAAACCCAACACAGTTATGAATAAAGTTTTATAAATTTTCCATAAAGAGCACATACTACTTTTATAGTCAGAAGAAACTGTATATAAGAGAAGAAATTAAAGATGCTCCACCTGGGTGAGGTGATTTCCTTCAGACAGGAAGACTTTCTTAGCTCTTGGGGAACAACACGTTCCTCAAAAAGAGAAGCAGGTCCTATGTTTTTAGTCTAACTTCTGTAAAGCCTTTAAAACAGCACCATGCTCAGATAAACACTCAACAAGTAGACAGGATTGGACTTATTCCTTCTTTACAAAATTCTAGTGTCAAGAATTTTGAAAGACTGAAATAATGTCAGAATCAGCAGCAGAAATTGTATCTTTTACATAGATTTTCCCTAAACTTTTAACAAAATAAGAAATATTATTATGCTGCCCAAAATTTTACTAAGTCACATTTATGGTGAAATTTTAACTTGAATTGGTATGAATGAACCACAGTAGCAAAGAATGACCATGTCTTAGGCCACCTATGATTTTGCATTTTTTCCAGTTATATCTTCTACCTATGAAAACAAAGAACCTGTATGTTGAGTGAGAGAAAAAAAGCAATTTTCTGCAGAGGTTAATTTTTGTGCGCTCACCACTAGAAGTGGTGTAGATACACACTCTTATTTGTATTCATGGGGAGGACATTTTGTTATATTTTGGTGTAGCTAATTTAGTACAAAGGATTAATAAGTTGGCTGGCTTGAGCCATCATCCTGGTGGTCACTTTACTTGGAATAAAATAATTTACAAAAGGAAAAGGCAATGAAAGCTCTCCCTGAATTTCCCTTAAAATTTGGAAGGCAAGATTGAGAGAGGTTTCTCCTATCACAAAGAAAAAGAAAGTATCTTGATCGCTTCAAACATTCTAAATAGCTCTATAGGTAGCATACTTACTATACCAGTGTTCATGTAGAAAAATAATTAGTGATTATATCCAACTAATCCTTTGCCATACGAATTAAATTTAACATCTAAAGAGAAGTACGGCTTACATTTTTTCTTGCTCTGAGAATGCCATTTAGGAATTAAGCTTGTTGACCGAAAGTTCTTTCTACTGAATGTTACTGCATTTTGCCATGGCCATGGGAGATTTGGTACTTGGGGAAAGAGTCTGAAATAATGTACAGGTGGTATATGGTGTTTAAGTTAAACTAAAACATTTCAAGCCAGCATGTTTTGCTACTTGGATGGAAAAAGGATGTAAGTTCTATGATTTTGTCATTGCAAGGATTCATGATATGCCATTGTGATAATGTACCACCTTGCTGTTGAAGAAACACAAGATTTAATATGTATCTTTAAATATATGTGTGTATATATATACACACATATACATATATATTTTATAAAATAAAAATGAATATATGTTTTTTCTCCTTCTGGTTATTTCATTTTTAAACAAGCTAGAAAATAATTTGGTTGATATTATTGCCCTAATTTGAAAAAAACTTAGATTTTTGGCACCAAAAAAGTTAAGAATCAGACATGTATATCAACTATAACTCAAAAAAAAAATGCTATCTTTAAAAAAAAAAAGAATTAAATATATATATTATTTGGATTATGTTATCTTTTATTTACTTTTATTAAATAAGAATAAACCAAAATAAACCATTAAGTGCTTGTACACTTAAATATCTTCAATAAATTTAGGATTACAGAATTAAAGAATGGCTTAGGAAGACTTATTTTGAGCAACAGGAACAGAAAGAAACCAATATGCCTGTCAGAATTAAGCAGTTTTATGTTCTGCTCCACTAAATCTGTCCTTGGTTAAATAAGAAGGAACAAAAGTATCCAAAGCAACAAATTGGTATGTAAACTTTCTTAAATAAAAAGACTCTATAATTGAAAAATGTTAGGAAGTGTTAAATATCTTATTCCATTTTATATTTTAAAATTAAAGAAAAAATGCTTTAAGTGAGAATTGCTTTTTTAAAAAATACTGACACCAAACATCTGCTTCTTCAGCTCATCTGCAAGAGTAAAACAGAAAGAAAAAAAAAATTTTTGCACAGTAGTGCCATTAAAAAAAAAACTCAGTATCTCTTAAAATTTTTCTTTGTATATACTGAAAAATTAAGCAAATGAAAATATCCCAAGTCATAGAAAGTGAAGAAAAAGAAAAATGAATAGGATAAAATGTCAACAAGAGCAGTCTGGTCAGTTCCAATGAATGGGGTAGAATAAAACTGCAGACTAAAACCTACAACAAACTGTAAAGATTGCTGCATCAACTAATCAAAATGAACCCAACTATTCATTTTTGTGCACTTTAAACCAAATAAATGACTTAGAGAACTTCTTCAAATTAGAATGCTATGTAGGTTCCTAATCAAAATATCCTAAACTCAACTTGAACTGAGCTATAATTCATTCTATATACACTTTCACTCAATTTCAGGAAGAAAGTAATTAATTAGCCAATATAACTAGTTATTGGGAATCACCTAAATAAAACAACTGATAGCAGGGATATATGCACTTTTCAACCAGTTATTTTGTCATCTACGAGAAGCTGTGTTAAATGAAGTAGTTTCTAAGGGAAGTTATATTGATCTAATCAAGTTTAGCCCTTGTTAAGAAAAAATGAACGAGAAACCAGAAAAGCAATCCAGAAGAGTATGCACTAGTAAAGATGACATTTAATTGTGTGCATTATAAAGTTATATTTAAAAAGTTTATGTCAACAAGCCTCAAGCCAGACAATCAGGCAGTGTTATCCCTAAAGAAATTGAGGATGTTGGTCAAAATGCTTATGTCACCAAAAAATAAAAGGGTAGACTCCTAAGTCATGGTAGCCATGTTGATCCTGTTTACATGACCATTGTCTCCAGGCATCTCCATTCTTTTGTCCAAAGATAGTTATACAGTAGATATTTTACAGAGTGATACTACTATTCTTTATGTAACTTTCTAAAATATTAATATTTCCTACTCCTGATAATGAAATATTCTCTAAATGCTTCATAATAAAATGAGTAGTCTGGGTTTAAGAACATAACTATAAGAAAAGGACTTTCACTTTCTTTGCCTCATTATCTCTATTTTACAGAAGCAAAAGTGAATACTGCTAGTCAGATCCAGCAAGAATACTTTAAGGATCAATAGCATGGGTTACAAAGTTCTCAAAGAATGGTGTTATGACTATTACATCCTATTGCTACATTTTAAGCAAATGGGATCTCAGGCCCTTCAGAGAGTTGGATAATCCCTTCAAATCCTTAAAGATTTGAATAATAGCTATAAGTAATACTGGTGTTTAGTCAATATAATTTGATAACTGTATAAAGATATAATCCTATGTAACTATGCTTTCAAAAAGAACAGTGAAGGAAACAAAAAGTTATAATAGATTTCATCAAATCATGTGAAAAAGTGAAAAGGTAGCTTGCATACTAAGGGACTTTGGGAAATACTGAGGATGGGAAGGGATATAAATAAAAAAAAGTACTACAGTGGAGAGTGTCAATAAACATGAGGGTTGTGTTAAAACAAAGCAAAGAGTTAAAGGCATCACCAACAGTGATCCATAACATTCATGACAGCAGGCATTAGCGGTATTGAGAGATACTTAGGAAACATACTTTTCAAGATAGATATCAATCCTGATGTTTGGCCACAACAACACATGTGTATCTGAGCTGCTTTGCCATCATGATATAATGGTTAGAAATGTGGTCTCTGGTGCCAAACTCTCCAGATTCCAATTCCAACTTAGCCACATATAGACATGACACCCACTTTCCCTCTGCCTTCATATCTTCATCTGTAAAATGGAAATAATATTATTGTCTAGTTCTGAAGGCTTTCATGTAGATTTAATGAGTTATCATATGCTAATGTATGCTGAGTGCTCACAACAATGGTGTGTGTATGTGTATTATTAGACATTCTGAGACAAAGACACTAATATTTGTGAACAATGTGACATCAATTAGTCAAGTATGACTGATCACCTACAATAGGTTCAAGGTTTATAGAAATTTCAAGATGGACAAAGGCCACCTAAGAATCTGAAATTGGGTTTTTTGGCTAACTAGTACAGCAAATATGAACTGAAAGAAAATGCTTCTATTGAAGTAACATAACAATTAAAGAGACTCTACCAAAAAACATATTCTGGTCAGGTAAAGATCATGCTTTACAATGGTAAACTAGTTCCCCTTGACTCTAATATAACAAATGTTCAGCTATGATCATGACACTCATATTGCACAAACCTATGCTGGCCTCCTGAGTGGCCCTTATAACCACTTTCTGCCCCCTGAAAATAACAGTTCTGAGCTCAGAAGGCCTTATTTAAGGTTCAGTTTCTGTTGCCATCATAAACTTTGCTATTCCAAATTATAAATTGTCTCTTAATTTGCATTAAGATAAAATTTTAAAGTAAATTTGTCAGCTTAAATGTAAACTATTATTTTAAGGAAACAAAATGTCTTCAATGAGTAAAAAGAGGAGTCTGTATTCTTGGATATCCTTTGAAGAATAACAAGTAATAACCACTCCTCTTTCCTGACCTTCAGTTTAACAATGTGGTAGATGCATTCAATTGTCTACAAATCTTTAATATGAGCATTAGCCATTTTAGTATGGAATCCCAAATGTCTAAATTTGAAGCACTGTAAGAGCCTTAAGAATGGAAAAATTAATTTTCTTTGGAAATAAATGTTTAAATAAGTATAATAATAATTTACAATGCTTTGAGTACATACTCTGAGATTGCACTAAGAATATAGATTTATATTCTTATTTAACCCTTGCCTGTGAGGGAACTGTTATTATTCTCATTTCTCAGATAAGGAAATGGAAGTTAAGTAATTTGCTAAGGTCACACTGCTAAAAAGGGGAGGAACCAGGATATAAACCTAGTTTTCTACTTACCTCCTAAATCCTATTTTAACTACTGGGAAACACTGACTGTTTAGACATACACCATCTCCACAGATACATACCAGGGGGCAGTATAATGTAAAACTATAGAGTATCCAAGCTCTGGGCTCAGTCTGCCTGAGATAAAATCTTACCTCCACCACATGCTATCTGTATGATACTAGGAAAGGATGTAGAATGTGTCTAGCACATAGTAGGAACTAAATAAATATTAGCTCTTATTACTTTCAGAATACATAGTGTTTGAATGGGAGGTCAGGTCACAAAGAGGGAAGGTGATACAGTCATGTCAGTGAGATGGGGAAACGAGCACAAAAATCATCTGGGACCCTGAAGGCCATTGTAAGGACTCAGGCCTTTACTCGTAATGTAAAGACATTAGAGAATTCTGACATGAGAAGCACCATGATTAACTTAGGTTTTGATGACTGCTCTGGCTGCTGGATGGAAATAAACAGAAGAGGGGTAAAAGTAAAAGCAGGGAAACCAGCTAAGTGTTTCTTACAGTAATCCAAGGGAGAAATACCAGGGCTTTAGGCCAAGATGATAACAGTGGAGAGAGTTAAGAAAAAAGTGGTTGGATTATTAAATAATTGGATTTATTAATATATGGAACATGTAGAATGACACAAGGAAAATATATTTTTTAAAATGACTACTGTTTTAGCCTGAGCAACTTGAAGAGCAATATTAATGGCTTTAATAATTAATAACTAGTAATATTAATAATTAATGACTTTGATAATTTCATTTGTTATAGCTAAAATTAATTATACTCCTGGATCTCCTGGCTACTAGTAAATGTACTAAGGATTAAAAAAGACCATCAACTGAATTTTCTAAACAAAGGACATCAGACAAATCTTTTAATAAATTGTCTGGAGTTCTGATTTCATAATCTAACTACATATTCTGTTAACAGAAGAACTGACGACTTGGAGAGTTACTCATAGAGTGATAGGAGTCCAGGACACACACAGAGGGGCCATCAGGAGCATGCCCGGATCTGTTACACAAGCAACCTCTCTATCGAACTATGGCAACTAAGAAGTACAAGCATGAAATATTGCTGAATTTCTCTTCCACACTAAGTATGCTGGAAAGACCCAATCGTTTTCTCATCCTTTTCATATATTCAAAGTCCAGTCTAGACCAATTTAAAAATCTCATACATATTACTATGTATAAAATAGATAAACAAGGACCTACTATATAGCACAGGGGAAGACATTCAGTTTCTTGAAATAACCTATAATGGAAAAGAATATGGAATGAAAAAATACATGTGTATGTATATATATAATTGAATTGCTTGGCTGCACACCTGAAACTAACATTATAAATCAACTACACTTCAACTTTTTAAAAAAATACAATTTAGAGAAAACAGTAAGAAAAAAAAAAGAAAATTCTCACTTCATATCTGAGTCAAAGCTTTCACTTCTCACACTGCCAGCTGAATCCAAGCAAGTGTGTAGATGTGTTTGCTACCAATCACCAGCAGTTCACCCCACAATCTTAGGGAAACTTCCTTGTGGCCCAGACACTATCCAGATAGTTCAAGCCTATCCCCTTTATAGCATTCCTGAAGTTTCCCTTAAAGAAAAACTCCTACATTCTCACTACACCTCAGTCACCTCTCTCTCTGCACTGGCACTTTTCTCCAGTCCTCTTTTCTCTGGCTCAGGTAGGCTCAGACTAGACCAGCAAATCCACTGACGAAGCAGATGTCTGACTAGGGAATAAAATACCAGCACTGCAGGAACCTTTAAGTCTGGTATGGAGTTGTGGTGTTGAATATTACATGGAAATATCAAAATTAGCCAACAGGCCTCTTAATAATAAACCCTGGGAAGGTGGGCTGGCCCCTACCATTGTCAGTTCACTTTGGAGCAAAAGATACATAACAAGTCTTTTTCCTCACTTTCAGGCCCAAGTTAGCAATTTAAGGCAACAGAAAAATCCTACTCATCTCCAACTACACACGATTAAAATTCTGAAACCTTCCCAAATAGTGTTATTGAAACAGGTATTTCCAAAGCGAGTGGTCAACTAATTGACTCTGAGCCACTGCAGAAGGTGATTTGCTGAGAGCAATGCTGAAAGTCACCGTCAGTATTCCTTCTAGGGCACAGGCTCACACACACCACCACCATCATCACTGCAGACAATTCGTGTTCAGGGATGTGAAAAAATGAACAACTTTTTCTTGAAAAATGGGTATATCATGGTTCTGAGAAAAGACTCAAAAATAGAAAATATGAAAAGTTCGCAAACTGCTGAGCTCTTGACACTGATTCCTGGGTAACATGTGGTCATTAATGATCAGAATGTAAAAGAGGCCCCTTTGGTTGGCAGGCAGCCAGGATCAGAGCTCTAGGGAATACAATCAGAAGTGTATTTAAGATCTATTTCTACTGAATATTTTTCCCTTTCTACATTGTGAAGCATATTTGGCTTAAAAAATTATTCCCATTGAGATTCTTCCCAATTGTTCTTTGATTCTGACTGACTACTCTCACTATTTGTCCATTCTCCAGCTGTTCTTGTTTTGTATGGTATCATCATATTCTTATGCAAATAAAGCATCCTTGTAAGTTGATTTGAGACCTTGTTCAGGAAACAGGATTCCAAAAATGCTAAGACAGAAGCTGCTCAGAGTAAGTCTTCTTCCGTACTTCACACAGGCTAGTTGTATGCTCATCCCGAGTAAGGAAGAAAGGAGTCATTTCTTTCATTTTGTTTACTTTGAATAAGTAGTTCCTGATAGCAGTGCTTCCTAGAAATGATGACCCCCCCCAACTAACCATTGTTTAACAAGCCACATTTGAACGGACACATCACACATGCCAAGTACTTCTTTCCTACAATATGCATCTCCAGAAAAGTCTGATCATGTATCTAAAATAATTAGATTTTGTTCAGTAATCAAACTCAATCAAATGAATTCTGTGTGAACTGCTTTTATTCCCACGATGAGAAATGTGTGTCATATCCTCTGTTAATTTGCATATTTTTCCATAAACCTAAAACCAATCAATTTTGAAGAGTTATGATAATATAAAGAATCTGAGGCAATTACATGTCTTTTAAACAGGGATTCTAAATGCATTTCACTGCTGGTATTCATGTAGTAAAGTAGTCAAAACTTCTTTAACCCTTTTCATGACATCTCAATTAAGCTGTAATGATTGAGGCTCAGGACATTTCTTAGGATTAATGACTAGCTGAGAAAGTGGATGGCCTGAGGTGAAGCCAAGGGCCATTAATTCCCTCTGGTCATTAATCCCCCAGGAAATGCCTTAGGTCTAGTTTGATATTAGCATTGCAGGCTGAAAATATATACTGTTGGATTTCCTGATTGGTTTGAAAATAATTTATTAAAATGTCATATTTTAATTTCTGCCCTGTATATCCAACATTTCCAAATTTTGATTCCTGGTTTCCCACCCTACAATGGTGACTGAAGTGACATAATAATAGAAATGGTTCCTTGGTTATATCTCATTTTTTCTTTGAAACATTCACAACATATTAAAGTTATTTTCAAAACTGAAGTTTCAAATGGCCATTTGTCCTCATGATGTTATTGCTAGTGAAAATCTTGAGCATGACAGTGAGTGGTATGTTATTCAGGTATGTGTGTGGTATATTCTCGTTGGTATCACCTAAGTTCAGAAAAGGTGCTGAACATGTCCCTGAATTTTGCCTAATGTCTAACGTATATAAATCTGCCCTTAATATCCAAACAGAATAGTCATATTTTAGACTTTTGTTAAAAAAATCAAAACTTGGTCATGGAAATTCTATTTATGAAATTGTCTGAAACTTTCATGTTATTCCATTCCTCTAGACACTCAACTAATGGGCCACAAGTTTAAAACAGAATTGTTTTTGCTGAACTGAACTTTGGGACTATATCTGTATTAAACTTGAGAAAGTTCATTTTTTAGAAGATCTAACAGAACTTGTTTTTACCACAAGCATGTTGTTAGATATTGCTTATTATATCCCAGTGTCCTTTTCATGAAGGCCAGAAGAGAAATTTATTTGAGACTTCCTATCAGAAATAGTTGGGATTAACCTAAGAAACTAGTGCCTTTTTACCTGCTGGACACTATGGAACTTGCAACTGATCTTATTTCTCTTGTCTGATTGCTAGAAAGCACAAAGTCAGATTTGTAAGCCAGCTCTGGCAAAATTCTTAGAGCAGATATTTTGAGTACAATTTTTACCTCTGACTTTGTTTTCCTCTGTCCTATCCTCATTTATCTTCCTCCCTTATTCACTATCAAGTTCAGAATATGTATCTTTGTCAGCTCCAACTGATTCCATTTAGAATGAGGTGTGATGTAACTTGCTAATTAATTAATTAATTATTAGCTACATTGAGCAACATGATTTTTTCTCCACCCCAGTCCAATGCTCACTTTTGTTCATTCTTCACAACAGGTATGTCTTCTTGTAACATGGCTGCAGCTTGCCTACCTGGCTTAAGCATATCTGTCAGGGCAAATCCTATGGGAGTCACCAGTCTCACAATACCTGGAACTCTATCCAGACTCTTTCCCAATGTGGTCACCAACTCAGTTATATAACTATTCTTATTCCTTACCTGAAATTGCTATTAACCTCTGAAAGATAGTTTTTGTAACAAATTGTTGTTTCTTTTTTTTTCCCCAAATAAATCTCTTTCTAAGAAGTTTCTAATTAGTTTTCTATCTTTCGACTCTAATCTATTTTAGATTGTAAAATAGATTAGATATCTATTTTAGATTGTAAATTTCTAAGAACTGTAATCCACCTGATAACACATCAAATGTGAAATGTAAATAGTTGCTTATTAAGTTCTACTTTTGTTAAAACATCAATGGAAAGTGATTCTTAATGGGAAAAAAGGGCTGTAGTAAAAATAAATTAGGTACAGGACTACCAGATCCCTCCCCCAACACAATGATCCCTTCAGGGGCAATCTGTAGAATCAGGCTTGGCAAAGGGATGCTACTATGTAAAGGGTAAGGAGGACTATCTGTCCATCTATCTACCTGTCTATCTACTTATCTTTCTCTATAATTTTGATGATTGGCATCAAATCCTAGAGTCAATTGAAGGTCAGTGCAGGAAATACAACTGGGTTTATTGATCTGAGCTATAAAATGACAACACAAGGTCTGTATTCTGTCCTCAGATCAATGCCACATGTGTGTGTGTTCCTGAAGCACATGGTATATGCTGTGTCTGTCTGGCAGAAACATTTGTGCTTAAAATACAACCTGACAGTTCCCTGCCATCTTGCAAAACAGTGTGTCTTATTTAGAACAAATCTGTTATGACTGACCATGGAAAGATGCATGTGTGTTTCTGAGCCTCTCCCTATGAATAGGCAAAAGGACCATCTGGGCACGTGGCATTTACACATCTTTGAGCAAAGTTAGCATTTTGCCTCCCAGTAAAATCCATCTCTCAGGGACTCTGTGGGTTTGTAATGCTTCCTGTAGAATGGAGGAGGAAAACAAATGCACTTCAGTAAAACAGAAGAATCTTTTTTTTTCATCTGTCATAGCCACAGTTTGATAGTATCTGTATTTCATTTTCACTTTGGAATATCACAAGAGGGAGAAATGGCAGGAAGCAAGTTGCTTCCACATGGTTGTGAAAGGGAGTTGTTATATTTGGTTGCTCTCTGTGGCACATCTCTGTGAAACTGAAAAAAAAATCTAGCTACCATCCTGATGGTGGGGGGAAGAAAGGTAATGTCCCCATCTTTTTTGAAGAAAAATTATTTCTAAAAGAATAGAGTGATCATAATGACATTCCCCCTTTGCCTATTTTTATTAAAAATCAATCTGACTTATAATTTCAGACAAATATTTATACTTATGTATTTACCTTAAAACATGTTTTTT
This sequence comes from Vicugna pacos, assembly GCF_048564905.1. Classification (NCBI taxonomy): domain Eukaryota; kingdom Metazoa; phylum Chordata; class Mammalia; order Artiodactyla; family Camelidae; genus Vicugna; species Vicugna pacos. Next base: position 32,880,751 of record NC_132991.1, on the reverse strand, counting down.
GGGGAGCAATGCAGAATGCTCAGAGAAAACATGAATTAAGATTATTATTTTGTAATTAAAAGTTATTAAAGTCCAAAAACTGTTTAACATTAAGGAATTCAAGGCAGTTTGCTTAATATCATAGAGTAACATGGCTTTTTTTAAAGAAAATTCACCCAAATATATACAGCCAAACAAATTACTGACTGTTGCTAGAAACTCAGAACATTTTTTATTTTCTCTTTGTAAAATGACTTTGATAAAATCTAGGGGTTTTTTTTCACTATCCTTGACAGAAACATGTCTTTCATCCTGGAAAAATGAATTAATTTAGAAAAGAGTCATACTAAAGCAAGTATTACTAACAAGAAGGGTGGTCAACTGGGAACTAACCTTTTTGACTGAAGGAGGTATCTGACTATAAAAATATGAGACTAATCTCAAATGTCCATTCAACTCTAAAATTCGACATGACAGTCCCTCTCTGAGATTATCTTTTGCATCTTGTAAACTAGGAGAGCAATTCCAAAAGAACAGTGCCAAAATGTTTTACAGCAATGGCAACATTGTTAAATTTCATGAAGAACATCCGGAGGGCGCCATTTTGAGAGACAATCACATTTTGTCACACATGATGGTTGAGAAAAATTGTCAGTCCCACTGCTTTCTAGTTACATATTTTACTTAAGGTTCAGTTTTTTCCTTCTATTGAGTGAAATACTAAATGGGCTAAATTGTTATCAAATCTTACATCTTTTAATTCAAACAACTTCCTGCTATTTTCCCTCTTTCTCTTTGTTTCTGAGGTCCTGTCATGATCTAGGCCAGGGTCAGGGATCTGGAGGTTGGAGGACAGATATTAAATATATTAGGATTTGTAGGTCAAGAGGCAAAATTGAGGGTATACTGTAGGTATTTATGTAATAAGAGAAAAAAACCTTTCCTGTTAGCCTGGGGTGGGTATTCAGGTAATAAGGACACTTTGTAACCAGCGGCTGCCTAAAGAAGATCTCAGGCTGATGATGAACTAGACCAAGGGGAAAGGGCCTAGCAGGCAGTGTGGTAAGTAGCTGCCAGGGTCACTCTCACCATCTGTCCAGTGAAATCCAGATCCAGTACACCATATGAACTTGGACAGCTGCCCAGAGGTGAGGCCACTCACCAGAATGAGACTAACATTTTGTAGGTATCAGTTGCCAAAGCAGAGTCCTCAAAGTGTAGGTGTTAATTGGCACAGACCCTGGGCAGTGGCAAGGTGTGACTGCGGAGGGAGGTAGTAGGTATGAAAGGGGTATGGGGATGGATCCTCCCATGCCCTCTATCTGGCTCTGGGTCTCCATGGCTCTTAGTGCTAGCTTGCTGGGGCAGTGCCCACAGACAGTACAAAAAAAAGGCAGCAGGCCAAATGTGGCCCACCCATGGTTTGTCAACTTGTGGTTTAGATTATTCACTTGTTTGCAATCCTTGTTTTACTAAATCCCAAGAAAGGGCCATCTCTTTGAGAAATAGTCTTTCCTGAGGGAAATATTACAGGCATAAAAAGATCTTACAATCATCCTCAGGAACTTGTTTTTGGATTTAGTTGCTATTTCATCCAATAAATTATTTTTAGTTCTATCCCAAATTCATCATTTAGCAGTTTCTTCTATTCTTCCCCACTTCATCAGAAAAAGTAAATGTCCCAATTTCCTTCATGAATAATGGAGTCTAGGTAGATTCCCAAGTAGTTCTGCATTTCTTCCCTAGAGGCTGAAGAGCACTGTGATTTAGAGCAGGGGTCAGCAAACTATAGCCTGTGGGACAAAACCAGTCACTCCCTCCACATTTTTGTATACCCCACAGCTAAGAAAGGTTTCTACATTTTTAAATGATTGTGAAAAAAAATCAAAAGAAAAATACTATTTTGTGACACATAAAAATTTATGAAATTCAAATTTTAGTGTCCATAAATAAAGTTTTATTGGAACACAGCCACGCTTATTCATTTACATATTATCTATGGCTGCTTTGCACTAAACGGCAGAGTTGAGTAGTTGCGACAGAGACCATATGGCCTGCAAAGCCTAAAATATTTACTATCTGGCCCTTTACAGGAAAAAAAAATGCCAACTGCTGGTTTTGAGTATGACTAAAATCAGACTGTCTGTGTTCAAATCCCTCCTCACCATTTTTAGTACTGTGTCTTCTTGGACAATTTACTTAACTTCTTTTTGTATCAGTTCCCTCATCTATGAAACAGGGATATGGTAGCACCTAATTCATAGACTGGTGTGAACAATAAACGTATTCATCTGTGGAAGCAACTGGCACATAGTAAGCATTCAGTAAATGTTATTTTCATCGTGTTTTTCTGAAATTGGATTTTACTGGTACAAATATGCAGAGTAATGAAATAAATATGGCTTTTCCACCTATAAAAAGCAATCAGATGGCAAAAGTATTTGAATTTTTCAGATGGAGTACATTGGTATTTTAAACAATAATAAGAAACACTTAGTTGGGACTATATATTTTGTACAGGGATGTGGAAGACACTGTGACTTCTTCTGGAAGCTATTTCTACTGAGGGAACAAAGTTCAAACATATGAAACAAAAGTACCTCAAAAAGACTATTTTCTCTACCAAAAATGTTTTAAAAGCATACAATCTTTCTACTGCTTTAATAGCAACAGAATATTTAATTATCTTGACTATTTTTTGAGACTAAAAATAAAATCAACATACAGAAATCATTTGCATTTCTATACACTAACAACAAATTATCTGAAAGAGAAATTTAAAAAGAAATCCTACTCACGACTGCATCAAAAACTATAAAATAGTTAGAAATAAATTTAACCAAGGAGGTGAAAGACATGTACACTGAAAACTACAAGACACTGATGAAAGAGACTGAAGAAGACACAAATAAATGGAAAGATAGCCTGTGTTCTTGGAAGAATTAATTGTGAAAAATACATACTATCCAAAACAATCTACAGATCGGAAGCAATTGCTATCAAAATTCCAATGGCATTTTTTCACAGAAATAGAAGAAACTATCCCAAAATTTGTATGAAACCACAAAAGATCCTGAATACCCAAAGTAATCCAGAGAAAGAACAAAGCTGGAGGCATCACACCTTCTGATTTCAAAGTATGTTACACGTTTCCTTAAAAAATATATGAAAATGAACATATGTATATGTGTGTGTGTGTGTGCATATACATGCATGGCCAGGACATTATGCCGTACACTAGTTATTGACACATTGTAATTGACTATACTTCAATTTTTAAAAAGTATATTACAAAGCTATAGTAATCAAAAAAGCATAGTACTGGCATAATAACAGGCACACAGACCAGTGGAACAGAATACAAAGCCCAAACATAAATCCACTCATATGCAGTCAAATAATTTTTTTTAATTGAAGTATAGTCAGTTATAATGTGTCAATTTCTGGTGTACAGCATAATGTCCCAGTCATGCATATATAATACATATATTTGCTTTCATATTCTTTTTCATTAAAGGTTATTACAAGATATTTAATATAGTTCCCTGTGCTATACAGAAGAAATTTGGTTTTTTACCTATTTTTATACATAGTGGTTAACCACAAATCTCAAACTCCCAAATTTATTCCTTCCCACTCCCTTTCCTCTGGTAACCATAAAATGGTTTACTAGGTCTGCGAGTCTGTTTCTGTTTTGTAGATGAGTTCATTACTGTCCTCTTTTTCCTTTTTCTTTTTTTTCTTTTTTCCAGATTCCATAGTCAACTAATTTTCGACAAGGGAGCCAAGAACACAGATGGAGAAAACATAGGCTGTTCAATAAATGCTGAGAAAACTGGAGAACCACATGCAAAAGAATGAAACTGGATCCTTATCTTATACCACTCAGATGCACTAAAAATTTACATGTAAGACCTAAAACTGTAAAACTCCGAAGAAAATATAGGAGGAAAAAAGGATTCTTGACATTGATTCTGGCAATAATTTCTTAGATAAATTATCAATTAAGAAATTACTAATGAGACAAAATAATACAGCAACAGAAACAAAAGTAAACAAGTAGGACTATGTCAAACTAAAAAAAGCCTCTGCACAACTAGGGAAACAATAAAAAAAATGGTTAAAGTAACCTACAAAATGGGAGAAAATATTTGCAAATTATATACCTGAGAAAAGGTTGATAGCCAAACTATGTAAGGAACTCATGTAACTCAACAGCAAGAGAGTAAATAAACCAATTTAAAAATACGTGAAGTACCTAAATAGGCATTTTTCCAAAGATGACACACAAATAACCAATAGGTATATGAAAAGGTGCTCAATATCACTAACCATCAAGGAAGTGAAAATCAAACCATGTTAAGATAGCACCTCGTATCTGCTAAAATGACTATTATCAAGAAGACAAGAGATAACAAGTGTTGGTGAGAATGTGGAGAAAAGAGAACCCTCCTACACTGTTGGTGGGAATGTATATTGGTGTAGCCACTATGGAAAACAGTATGGCAGTTCCCCCTAAAATTAAAATTTAACTACCATATGATACAGCAATTCTACTCCTGGGTATATATCCAAGGAAACTGAAATCAGTATCTCGAAGAGATATCTGCACATCCATGATTACTGCAGCATTATTCACAATAGCCAAGCATGGAATCAACCTAAATGTCCTTTGATAGATGAATGGATAAGGAAAAAAATGTGTGTGTGTGTGTGACAATGGAATATTATTCAGCCACATAAAAGAAGGAATCCTGACATTTACAATAATACAGATGAACCTGGAGGGTATTAAGCTAAGTGAAGTAAGAAAAAGAGAGACAATGTATGATATCACTTATACGTGGAATCTTAAAAAAAAAAAAAGCTGATTTTATAGAAACAGAATAGAAAGGTGGATGCCAAGAGTTGGAAGGAGAAGGAAATAAGGCTGATGTGTAAGTCAAAGGGTACAAATTTTCAGTTATAAAAAGAATAAGGTCTGGGGATATAAAGTACAGTGTGGTGACTATAGTTAATAACATGGTGTTGTATTCTTGAAAGTTATTGAGAGTAAATCTCAAGCATTCTCACCATACACAAACAAAAAAGAGTTAACTATGTGAGGTGATAGATGTGTTAATTATCTTAATCTTGGTAGTCATTTCACAATATACATGTATATCAAATCATCAGTGTACACTTTAAATACATACGATTATATTTGTAAATTATTCCTTAATAAAGTTAGAAAAAATAACTTTTTCTACCAAAAAAACAGAAAATGTCCAAATATTTCTACTATTTTACAGCAATTCAGAATACTGAATTATCTCAAAATTTCTTATTTATCAAGACTAATAATAGTGCTGAACCACAATTCATCTTTAGGATCCGCTATTCTTTCCTTCATCAATATGCTTGTCATCTATAACCTAATGTTTATTAGTCCCACCCACAGGTAGAATAATGGCTGAATGATGAACCGTAAATTCTTTTCCTTCTCACTGACATCAGGGATTATAAATAAACTTGAAATTTCCCAAGGCATTCTAAATGGAAAATATGGTTACTATATAAATTGCAAAATTCCTAATCAAGAAATCCTACTTTGAACTTGACATTGATAACTACAGACATTCCCAATAAGAGAAATATGACTATCCATTAATTCAACAGCAATTTATTTCATACCACAGAGTACCCAGGGTTGTGAACAAATCAGATAGCCAATACTCCCATGGAATTTGGCACTCTTGTGGTTCTGGAATAGTAATAAATGAAAACGATCCAGACCTACTTGTCTCAAAGTTCCTTCCAGTCTATCCTGTCAAGAATTGCAGACTAATATTCCCCCAACCCTGTTTTTGTCAGTGTGTTTTCTTGTTCAAAAAGCTTTGTTTCTCACTGTGTACCAGATGAAGTGCAAACTCCTTAGCATGGCATTCAGAGCTTTTTATGATCTGACCCAAGACTATCTGTTGTGAATTTTCTCCTGTTACTGCACTTCTACCCTTTTACTCTTAAACTCTGTTTCAGACAAACTTACCTATTTTGCTCCCTAAAATCAGATCTTTTGAATTCTAAAAAAAAAAAAAAAAAGCCTACTTTAAAAGGAAATGAAAATTGGCTAGTATCCATGAAAAACTTTCAAATTTAACAAACCATATGAACAAAGCATAAATGGGGTTTTATCTTTTCTCTTAGATATCTCTTTGCCCTCTCTCTAGCATAACACTTGAGTCTTTAACTATGGTATTACAAGACTGAATCTTAGTCAGTCCTTCCCACTGACTCCTGGAACTGTTTTTCCACACCTAAACTGTCTCTTACCTTTGAAGTATTTTTTTCTTCCCTTGCTCAATTTAACACTCAAGGTTGTGGTGGGCCATTCAACATTAAACTTCAAACTTTCATTGTATTTCAGTGACTAAAATTTTATTTAAAACCTTCAACATTCAGATTTTGCCACACTAGAAGCTACATGAGGACAAGAGCTGAGGATATGACCATCCTGACAAGTACTATTATCTCCAGTAGAAATGAATCCATAAATATTTTGATTAAATCAATGGAAACTGTTTTCTGTCTAGAATCTTTTAGCACTCCACCCTCAATTTTTACTTAATGAATTATTATTTAATGCTTAATCTACATCAGGCAGGTACTATGCTAACCTATAATGATGTAAAGATTTTAAAAATTGAAAAAATTAACACTATAAAGCTAATGGGAGTATAAACATTTCTTCTCCCATGTTTCAATAAAATTTTATTTGAATCTTCATAATGCTGAACATTCAGGCTGTGTCCAATTTCAAAAAATATTTGTATTATTCAACCCACAACACTCTAAGCATTTGGAGGTCAGGAATCAGTCCCTTTCATCTTTGAATTTCCTTAGGATTCTTGGGTAGTACTTTACATAGTCAATGCTAAACAAATGTTTCACTGAACTGAACAATTTAGACAATAAAAATCATTAACACATACACAGCCCTAACATCATAAATGTATAATGCCATGCAGCAAACTTCATATTTAATAATCACATATACAACTTCAGCTTTATGTTTTCCATTTTTTGTTGTTATCCATAAAGAGTAAGAACTTTGTCTTCAAAACCCAAGATCCTACACCTAGGTAAGTTGTCAGTAGATCTGCCAATGTCCACAGTACACAACACATAATTCTCTATTACTGCAGCCCCAAACTGAACTTTATTGGAAGCTAATTCCAGAGAGGAGTGTTCTTGTCTCACTCTTCACCATTTTGGTTATAGCTTATCTTTTTCCTAATTCATTCACCAAGTAATGATTTATAGAACAGACCTTAACTCAGTCATATTGATCTGCCTCTTGTGGTTATTATGATGGAGTTAAATTTTACTGCATTTTCAAGATTAAGATTCAATGTAGCCCTATCAAGTTTCCAACTAATACTTTCAATGGCTTTTGATTCAGTGTAATTTCCTTTTTTTACAGCAAGGGTCTTACATGTTTAAAAGAGAAACAGAATATCTAGGGAGCGACATTTTAAGTAAATGAAGGTCCTCATTAGAAATAAAAACAATTGTGTCAGTCCAAGTTGATACATGGGTTGTGCTTCTGGATGGGATCATAATTCATTTTTCAAAAAGAATGATTTTACATTAGCATGTCCTGGCATTTACAAGGAGGTTAGGTAGTAGTTATGAATTTGCATATAAACAAAAAATTAACACAAAGCTGGGCTTGTTTCACTGTTATTTAATGAACTACATTAAACTTTTAATTTGGGAAGAATATCTCTGCAAATCATCAGTCTCTGAATCAGGTCCCCAAGCTGCTCGCCCTCGCGACAATGACGCTCCTAATACTTTACTAACATGGTGAGCGTTATCAGAAGGAATCTTTCTCATTTTCCAACTCCTTTGCTTTAAAAGATCTTTACGTCTCCTCCCTTTAGTCTCAAAGATTTGTCCCTCCTCCTTTCACAGGGCATTCCCTCCACCTGTGCTCTTCAACTTTCATTTTTGTTCAGTTTCTCCTCCAACAATTTCCCATCTCTGTCTTGTCTTCAAGCTCTCCTTGTCCAGTGAAACTTCATATTTTTGCCTACAAATTTATGTATAGATCTCATTATCCAATATATTCTTTTTGATATCTTTTGTTACTCCTGGACAGATCCTGTTTATGAACTTCCTTTCACTGTGAGATTCTAAAACTGATCATAATTCCCTCATTTTTATATACCCATGACCCTCTTATTCCTATGGATACTCTCTAAACTTTTATTATGCTCCAAAAATTGCACTCTTGAAGACTTCACAGTCCTGGTGATCTCTTTGTGATCAAATTCATGCAACTTGTCAGATTTTGTAATCCTCTATCTTTCTAGAATTTCTGGGAGATTTGACTACAACCAATGTCTTCTGTTTTCTAGGATATTAGCCCATCTCTCTGATTATAATTTACTATTAAAACACTTCCTAAAGCAAGGTATCTTTAACTTTTTGCTGTGTGTGCTCTAATTTTTCTTGGTTATGGTTTTCAACTATTTTCCCATAGCTTTCATTATAGGTGTATTCTGTTAATGTAAAACACAAGTTATTAAGAAAAAACTGATAATTATGTTTCTCAGTTTTGTTTTTTTTTTTACTTCCAAATCCAGTTAAGTCCTTTACTGTGTTTCTAAATATCTTCTTTGGTCCTAAGAAGAAATGGGGAACAAAGGAGCTTTCCTGCCCACAAAGAAGGAAAAGCAGATGGAGCAGGACTGACCAGAAGGAGGGTGAAGCACCTCAAAGCAGACAGGGGTGGCTAGGCTCAGTCTCTGATTCCCAGTGGCACTCCCTCCCAAACCCATCATAGGCAGAGGATGATGCTGAGAGGGCATTTCTGAGTGCATCTGTGCTGTGGGTACCAGGGCTCAAAAGCAGTATCACATAAAAGAAAAAGGAAAAGAAGCAGTACTAACGATACAGACTCTCTCAAATTAAGAGCCTAGTTTCTCCCCAGTTTTCCTGCCCCAAATATGCTCAGAATTCATTTACAACCACACTGAAGGTGGGCCTGGGATGCCTCCATAATAACTGAGGTTGAGTTTTCTGCCAACCAGACAGGTAAGAAATTGGAGCAGATTAAATTTCATTTAGAGATAAAGATATGTTGAATCTTAGGGCAACATTAATACTCTGAATTTATATTATCTGCTTCAACCTCTCTCCTGAATTTCAGTTCTGATTGCAGAATCTACATTTTCTCTCACATGTTACATTATGACCTCTAAGTCAATTTATCTTGCAGTAGGGTTAGATTTTAGGTTATAAATAACACTACAAAGAACAAGTCTATGACCATGTCTTTCTTTTAGATTATTTCCATAAGATAAATTCCCAGAATTGGGCTCACTAGGTCAGGATCAGAGTCAGGTGGTGGGTAAGAATTCAGTAAAAGACTTGCTGAGGCAAGATGAATTGTTTATCATGCGTGGAAAACTAAAATGAGTATAAAATTAGTCACTGGGAGAGAAATTATCTATGCTGTTGTCTCTTCTATTTTTACACTTATACTCTCTTGTCAGCCAATCTCTTAGTTCTCTCACCTTTATCACTCTAACTCTGGGTTTCCTCACCTATTGACACTCTATTGTGAGAAGGGGCAGGGGAAGGATCTTTTCTGTGCATAGGATGTTTAAAAGCATCCCCAGACTCTACCAACTAGACATCAATAGCAAACAAACTCCTTCCAAGCTGTAACAGACTAAAATGTCTCCAGACATGGCCAAACGTCCCCTAGGGGTTACAAATTTCTTTAAGTCAACCCTTTTGACACAAATGGTATTCTGGCACAGCTATTTTATTTAGTTTTTTTGTTTTGTTTTTTTTTTGATATACAGAATTTTGATGTATTGTGAAATGCTCAGTTACCATTTTTTTAAAAAATGAAGTATTGTTGGTATCAGATCACTTTGAACCTCAGATCTCATCCTTCACTGAGCCTCACCTCATCAAAGATGAAGTAACTCCCAGGTATGCAGTGAATGATTAAAAGATTTGTTGCTCATTATCTACACACACACACTGCATCATGCAACTCCATCAAAATAGCAGTTTCAAAATTTCCTGCTTTACTGTGTTATCATTGTTTGTGTCTGCCCCACTTCTCTCCTTTTCTTATGGCATAGCCCTCCATCTCATGCTATCACATTATCTGGAAAGCCCATTTTTGTTAGATACACTGTGTAGCAAAGGTTAGATGTGTATTTTAATGTGTACTTTAAAGGAACTTGAAATGTTCCTTTACCATGATGGTCAGTTCATAAGAGTGACCCACGAAGTAATGTGAGAAAAGACAAGGATCTCTTAGGAGAGCAGAGATAGATGGCTAAAAGATTCCTCCAACAGTCTGGAAAGTTGATGTGTTAGGAAGCAGTATACTAACTTTATAGGTTCAAAGAGCACACAAGCTTAAAGAGTTCAGAGTAACAAGACTCTCTGAACCTGGAAATAAAACCTAGAACAGGAATTATATGTAACTATTGCCAATGATTTAAATTCTGACTCCGTGATGGCCAGTCAGTTTCTGTTTCACTTTCCCTAAGGATAAAACTCCTAGTTACCTGGGTTAAATGGGAAAATTTTTCAAATGCATCGGATATTAAGGATCCTGGACTCTCTTCAGGTACTGCTGCAGATTTTTCTCAACACTATAAAGCTTAAACCATGGTTTCACTACCCTCTTCTTCTTCCTTCCAATGGGCAATGTGAAAATCACCATCGTTATTATTAAAGGAAGGGAAGCACCTAGAAGGAAGTCAATCCACAAATATAACAGCTTAAATGCTAACCAGCTTTGTGGCTGTTTGTGATGAATAACTATTTCCAGATTGCATTTCAGCCATTTACATTAAAATGCTGTATCAGTGGAAAATAACAGAGTTGCTGTAGGCTGCTACCCAGCTGCTCATTTCCCTGTCAGAAGCTGTTTCTTTTCAGATGTAATCTGGTAAGAGGCAATTTGCCACCTTAAAGAATATTGGTGGATGTCAAAAGACACTTCACACACACACACACACACACACACACACATTATTGCTGAAAAAACAAAACAAAACAGTGCAAGTCGCAGGTGTAAAGTTCCTGGATCAAACTGTAGAAAATTAAAAATTTTAAAGGTTTTTAAAATGAATTTTATTGAATTTTTAGCAACAGAAATGATTTAATTCCAAGGGAGTGCAATACTATCAACAAACTTTTTTGAGTAAGAGCTTCTTATGTACAGGGACCTGATTTTGCTCACCTCTGAATCTCTGGTACCTATAACAGGGTCATGAATAGGAGAGATATTCCATATACATTTATTAGGTTGAATGCCACCTAGTCATTCCCAAACAGATGACTGACAAGATTTTTCCATTTGAATACTTGCAGCTCTCCCTGCCTGCTGGCCAGTTTGACTATTCCTTTACTCTCTTACCCTCAGTGTGAACTTATAAATTTCTCCCTTCTTCAGACACCTGTAATTCTATGGCAAGTCGGTTTACCAAATTAATGAGGAATAAAATCTCAGTTGACTTTGATTTTTCCCAGTCAGTCTTTTTGTCTTGTTCATTTCTCCTCTAAAATTACTCTCAGGTCTATTTCTACCATGGCACCATCCTAACTAACATGGTACAAGGGATGTTCACAGACCTAGCCTCTAATTATGATGAGCAATGAGATCCTAAGCAAGTCTCTTGGCTACTTTGTACTTAAGTTTCTCTTCTGAAAAGTAAAGGGACTGTACCTGATCCATGTTTTACAAACAGAAAGTCACAACCTGTTAGAAAATCTTAAAATAAATATAGTATGTTCCCATCAGCGTTTCTAAAATTTAAAAAGAATAGAGCAAAACAATGTCAAATGCCATCATAAATACTAAGAATAAATATTGTTCTGTTAAATTTTTTTTTGTTTTATACATATGTGTGTATGTAAAACATTTTGTAACAATGGCTCATGGTTAAAAAAAACTTGAAAGCCACTGAACTAGATGACCTGAAGGTCCTTCTATTTATGAATTATATGATTTTACTCTGGGCCTTAACCATTTCATGCACAGATTATTTCAATAGCCTTCTAACTCTTATGCCTGCCTAGAATCTGTTTCCCTTCCAATCCATCATGTACACTAATGCTAGGGTGCTCTTATGTGGCTCTGTCCAAGTGTAATTCCCTGGCTCAAAAGCTTTAAATCAATTCCCTTTGGAAGAAAGTCCCATACTCAGCTTAGAATCAAAAGTTCTCCCCAACTGCATCTCCCCTATCTTTATAATCTAATCCTTCTCTGTCCTAGATGAACTATTTCATCAAGTCTGTTTACTTACCATATCCTGAACATCCTTTCCAAACTGCTGCCCATAAAACTGGTCCCACTCATTCTCCCAGCTTGGAATACTTTCCCCCCTTACTCCGTGTATCCTAAGTTTACTTTTCCAGATAAGTTCATTTTGCAAGTTGAAAAAAAGGCTAGGTAATTTTTTGATCAGGATTATTTTGATGAGAACAAAATTAATTTAAATAGAACAGAAAGTTTTAACATACTGAATCTTTTTACCTACAAAGAATACATGTCTCTCTAGGTTTTCAAGCCTTCTTTCATGTCTCTTAGGTAGTGTTCTAAATTATTCTACCTATACGTTCTAGGAAATTACCTTGTGTTTGATAAGCACTTAATAAATACTTGTTAATAACTTTATTAACTTTAAATGATGAATTCATACGTATTTTGATTGGTATGCTATTCATTTTAATTCATTCAATCTGACAGTAAAAGTTTTTTAAAAACTTTAAAATGAAAATGACTGGCTGAAACAATTTATAAATACATTAAAAACAGGAAAGCACCATGGATGCAGATTTCTGACAATTAGGGTTCATTTTTGCTACTCCCTGCTAGTGCTTAATAGAAAGAGTCGCAAAAACTTGGTAAAAACAAGCAGGAAATCCAAGAAAACTAGACTTTCCTGATAGTACTATTGACTTTTTCTTCATCAGAAAGTTTATTATGTGTCATTCTTATTTCCTTTTCCTTCTATATATTTTAATTTATAAGATCTGTTTGCGTCCTCTTCAGTGCTTCTGAATATTAACCGTTTAGCTGAAAGTAGACTTCTCTGATATTAGGGGTAGGTTTTATAAAACTCTTAAAGATAGATTAGATGGCCATGTGGAAGACCACAATGATTAAGATTTGAAGGGAAGGTCTTGGAATGGTTCCTCAATAAACAGCATAACTTTTCCCCACCTTAGTCAGGATAAGCTTAAAAATGAAGTAAAGAGTAAAGACAGGAGCCAAGATATTACACTTGTTATGGATACAGACTAGCTGAATGACTTTTTGGGTGTCCTGATTCAATTTAAAGTGAGATTAAGAGCAATTTTATTTTTTTCCAGCTTTCCCTGGAACTACGATTCACCTCCCATCTGAAGGAAGGAAGGAAAGAAGGAAGGAGACTATGGCATTATCACAGGGGTCCACACACAGGAAGATCATCTTGGAGGACTTTTCAAATTTTGAATCTTATGGTTATAAAATTCATTATCATCTGATTTAATAAAAAATAAAATATAAATGTTATAGACCATAAAGCTTGAAGTGTGGTTGTAAATTATGTAAGCATATCTGTACTATAAATATTCATGTTGTGCTGCATTTCAAATGATGAAAAATATTCTTTGCTTCATTGCTGCAGTGAGTCTTTTCTCTAAAATATGTTCTGGAGTCATCAGTAGTGTCTCCTCTTTTTGCAAATGACTAATGTGAGAAGGTAACTTTGGAAATTACATTGCAATGTAATCATCCATATTGTGTATTGTAGATAAAATTGATTAGAATAATATTGAAAATCCCCCAAGGGACTCCACAATTATAAGTCAAGTCCCAACTGGAAAAGGTTTTTTGAAAAGTTGGCAGATGTCTTAATGAAAATGAAGCATTGCAGTAATATATTAGGGCAATTTGTTAATTATTGACAAGCAAATGACTAAACTATATAAATTACTGGATTAGACAGGCAGAATTACTTTTCTTTCAGCGAATGGTTAATCAAATATTACTTTTAAATGCTCATTTGTTTAAGTTTTTGATATGCATATTAGTAGACAAATGATTGCCCTTTACTTAGAGCTCCAAGTTGGCTTTAGATGCTGAAAATCCAAATATTTAAATTTACATCTATTAGGAACCAAATTCAACCACAAGATTAAAGCCTATCATTCACAGTCCACTGCAGAATATATAAAGGCATCAAGATTTTGTACTTCCTCTTCATAAATCCATTTACTTGGCATTTCTGATTCCTTTTTTTTTTTCCTGTTTTTGTTTTTAAGCAGCCTTTCATGAAAGAACAATACTGAAACAAATATCTGAGGAACAGACAGAGCCAGTTAACAAGTCATGTAATTATATACCATTACTCCACATGCTGGGTTGTAAATGATTTAAAAGTTTGTTTCTGCATTTATTTCCAAGGACTTGACCAAGCATACAAGTTCCCTGTATACATATATATCAGCAACTAGGGTGAATTTATTCTAATAGATATTTATTCCAAGAACAGGAATCTTTCTGTTTCAAAGTGCATATGAATATTAAATAAACTACCTGCTGGCAACTACACAATATTTTAGTCTCTAATTTTAAAAGTACACTGTATTTTAATACCTATTTTTAAACAGATATCAATTTTTATGGAGCTGTACATGAGTTGTTGATGGATAAATCACCCAAGCATGGTTAAAGAGAACCTAATCTCCAGCTGGTACCAGATCCATTTAATTGTATCTTCTGACCTCACCTCACCTGAGCCTGCATTAAAATCATAATACAGTTCAAGTGTAAAAATGATATACTGTTTATTCGCCCTGTTTATAGAGGGGCAAACATACAGTTAAATTCATATGTTTAAAATTAGTGTAGTCATTTGAAAAGGTTGAGTTAGATCAAACTGCCTCTCAGCGTTTTCTCTGCCCTTTTTTTATTTAAATGACTAGGCCTCCATCACCAGATGTGAGACGCTGTTAAGAAAGTTGTAGCAGCTTTTCCTGGACACCCAGAAGATTGCTGCTCTCCATCAAACACAGAAAGCTTTCAAGCATCATTTAATAATAGAACAGTCCACTTTTTAATGTGTTCAGTAGGCAACAGGAAAGAAATTTGGGGGTGTTCTAAATCCTTTACAAATGTTATATTTCTGAATAGTCTAAACAGTGGTTCTTGTTTATCTCTTTTCATCAGGGTGAAATGTTGTCTTTAGATTCTGCAGCAGTTTTATTTTCACAGATTACAGTCCCCAGGTTTTTCCTGTTTTAAGAATCAGGGTATTTTGGTTTGTCTGTTTTTAAATGCTGCTCCAGCCAGACATATATTGATCTTAACAATGTTTGGGAAAACTGAATTGAGTAAACTGAAAATGGCATTGCTTTGAACTCAAAGGAACAATTAGCTAGTACTCATCACAAACAACATTCATTGAGAGCTTTCAGTGCACTAGACAGACATGATGCTGAGTGTCCAAAATATGTAAAGCCCTGGAATATGTATTTCCCCCACTCCCAAGTAAAGACCTTGCCTCTTTTATTCACCATTAAATCTCCAGTGCCTGAAAGAGTGCCTGGGAGGAAGCAGATGCCCAATGATTAAGTATATAATGAATGTCTGAATGAGTCAATTGAGTCTCTACAACTACTCTGTACAGTAGGAAACACGTTTATCCCCATATTATAAATGAGGAAGCTAAAGTTAGGGAAGTTAAGTAAATTGCCCAAGATCACATCTATTTAGTGGCAGAGCCAGAATTTGGAGATCTGATTCTGGAATCCATGCTCTTAACCACTATGATAATAGTTCAATTGTAGTGGTTCTCGAACTTTGATGTACATGAGAACCTCCTCTTGGGTTTGTTAAAACCCAGATTACTACCTCTCCTGCTCCACAGAGTTTCTGTTTCAATACGTCTGAAATGGAATTTCAGAATTTGCTTTTCTAATAGGTTCCCAGGTAAGGCTGAAGCGGCTGATTCTGGTACTACAATTTGAGAAACCCTGGCCCTGTGATTCAATTGAGTATTTCGAGTAAAATAAATGAAAGTATGTTCAGATCCACTTTTGCCTGTGATAGTTATAAGCTTTGCTTTAACAAAAAAAGCTCTTTCTCTTTCTATGATTTATAATACAGGCCCTTTTCCACATGCACATCCACTCCCCCATAGTTCACGGCAGCATGTGTAGCTGATTCCAAACATTAAATATATCGATCATTTTGATTAATCTGATGAATGTGAATTCTTTCCTGAATTTTTATCCTTTTTCACAGAATGGAGTTTTTTGCAAAAAAATAATTTATCTTGTCGAATTTAGATAGTATCAGATTGGCTCCAGAATGATAAAAACATACCCAACATCCAGAGAGAGGCCAGAACATCACAATTACTCTGTTACTCTGTCCAAAAAACAAAGAAACAAATCAAATACAATACTATTTAACTCTCCTGGAAACATTTGCTGAATTTAATGTCAAAGAAATATCTGTGGAAGTATTTGTTAGGTGTGGAATTACAGAATTAAAATTTTAATATTTACTGTCAAGTATAGTCAGGCCCCTGGGAGAACCAAAATAATCTGTTTCTTACTATATATTTTTCTTAAACCCTTCAGGTAAAGGCAAGGTTAATTGTTAATTGATTTGTCACAGACTTATTCGCTGATGTCAGTTCTCCATGGCACGTGCTATAGCCCTCATCTCTTTCTACTGGATTACTGGAAGCACATCCTTGATGGTTCTGCCCTCTCAGGATTGGCCTCTGCCAGTCATTTTCTATGATGCAGCCCTGATGAAAGCATTCCCCGACCATCAGCTATCTGTTGCATTATCACATTTTTACAGTAAAATTCACACTTGTAAACTTTCTCTAGAAGATCCTTTATGATATTCCTGCTTTCTACAGCTCTCATCTCCCAACATTCCTTTTCGACACATATCTCTCCAACCAGCCTTACTGAAATTCCTGTAGTTCTTCTAAAGTATCATCTGTTTTGGGCATCTGTGTCTTTTTTCTTCTTCCTAGAATACTTCTTTCACAGCTCACACACATGAAGGCCCACATTTCATCTATTTAATTCCTACTCATTCTTCAAAGCACACACTCCAACTGCCACTTCCTTCATGACCATCCATAATTGCTTCTCTGATTTCAAAGTCTTGTCTCTTGCTTCAACAACACCCTTGAATATTTCTACCATAGGATCTAACACTCCATACTCATATAAGCAGTTTCCTTGTCTATTTCCTCTTCTAGATTATATATTTCATGAGACAAGTACCATGACCTTCTTATATAGCTGCAAATTCCCAGTGCTGGCAG
Source organism: Vicugna pacos (assembly GCF_048564905.1). NCBI lineage: Eukaryota > Metazoa > Chordata > Mammalia > Artiodactyla > Camelidae > Vicugna > Vicugna pacos. The sequence goes on along the minus strand of NC_132991.1, from coordinate 32,863,409 downwards.
AGTGCTGGGCTCCTTGTGGAGTTTCAAAAATTGTTCATAGTGAATGAATGAAAGAGGAAAAGAGAAAGGAAAGAAAAAGAAAGAAGGGAAGGAGAGGGAGTAAAGAGAAGAAAGGAGCGAAGGAAGGAGAGAAAGAGATACAAAGACCCAGAGAGAAAGGGGGGAAAAAAAACTGTGATTAAGAATCTCCAATTGGCTGCTTTAGGTAGCTTGCATTTATTTGCATTATTTATTCTCTGGCAAATCCATATGGTACAGAGAAAAGAACCCTGGACACAGAATACCCACTCAGGTACTCTGAATAACCCTCTGGTCACTCATCTGTAAAATGATAGGTTTCTTAAGGTACTTCCCAGTATAAAATTCTATGATTAACTACTTCAGATGGAAAGAGAGAATGAAATGAATGATCCCTTAAAATTAATAGAGTATTGTTCTTGTTAACCTGTAATATTTAAAGTATTGAAAAGATCCCAACCCTATTGAATGCCACTTCCTATTTGTATTTCTTTTTTTTACATGCTACGTCTATATTTTTTAACATTTTTTATTGAGTTATAATCATTTTACAATGCTGTGTCAAATTCCAGTGTAGAGCACAATTTACTTCCTATTTGTATTTCATCAGTTTTATATAACAACCTATGTTCTAAATAACTATCAATCTAAGTAATCCTAGTAGTATGAGCTAATTTTGATTAAATAAAGTATCACATCCTAAATTAGTGATGGGATAGGTGTAAAGAAGAGTCTCTAATCTTTAAGGCTTCACTAGTTTAATGGTTGTCAACTTTTAACCAGTGATCGTTTTCCAAAAAAAAAAAAATTTTAGCATATTGCAAATTATGGAAATTTTGTATTTAAATCTGTAAAACCAACTGAAGTGGTACTGTCTTGGTGGGTTGAAGTGGTGATCAGGGGAGGGTAGCCTGGATTCCTGAGTGCTCATACTGCCACTCTCTCAATGTCATCCCTGGGGTGCTGAGGACTTCTTGGAGAACAGTTTGAAAACCATGTGTCTAACCAAAACAGGAAAATGAGATCCAATGATTTGCACATCTTGGCAAATTAGTGGTAGTACTGGGATCAAGACACAGGTCCTCTGCTTTTCACACCAGTGTCTATACCATGGCATCTATGTATATTCCTACGGCTAATTTGGGTTTAATGCAACAGTGCAGGAATTTTAAAACCACATAAAAGAGCTCAGCTCACTCTTTCTTCTTTCCATCCTCTAACCAACCTTCACCCCATGAATGAGTGAACAGATGGGCACTTTACAGAGGAGATTTACGGTTCTTGGGGCTTTTGGATTTAGCCCCTGTATAACAGGTTTTCATTTTCAAGAAGTTTTATAAATGATTAACTAATCATCATAAATGCCTGCATTATATCTCAGAAATGATTCTAGCTCCTGTCACATTTGTGGCCATGAGCAAGGCCTTACAATGGGATTACTGGAACACCAGAAATAGGACCATCAAGTGAAGTAATAAGCATCCTGTGTTCAAAGGTTGCTTTTTCTCTATTGCTTTTGAACAAAGAGTTTATAGGAACTGACAGGTGGTGAATAATTCCATGACCAGGAAGAGAAAGGAGAAGTTTTACATCTATTTTTAAGTATTTTTATCTTTCCAAAATCATTTCACACTTACCTTTCTTTAGAACAACATCTTATGAGGCCAACTTCACTGTACTTTCAGATCTGTGACTTTCTCCTATCATTAACTAGGTAAATCTAACAACATAAGAGAAATAATATCTATTATAAAGAGAAATCATATTTACTGTATCTGTTTATAACACTAGAAAAAGATGAAGATAGTATCACAAATATTCAGGGTTAACTGTAGAGAAATTGGGCAAATGCCCAAAATTCTGGTTAATCTTTATATCTGTGAAGCTCAAGGATTAGCAATGACTTCTGGTAGTTCTTCAAAGTGGAATAATAGGACCAGATCATGCTGCACCCATTTTGTGGAAGCTGCTAGTCCTTATGACTGTGTATTAAATTGAAGACAATAGAGAACATCTGAGTATGCATGATACAACAGGCAGGTCCTGAGTGCTTTCACATCTTTAATCTCCAAAAAATTCTGTGAGTTAAGTACTATCAGGTATTCCAATTTTAAGAAAGAGGAATCTGAATCACGGAGAGTTTATGTAACTTTTCCAGTATTGCATAGTAATACAACATATTTAAACCAAGGCACTCAGAGGCCTATACCAACAATCTTAAACATTATGTTACACTATCTGTTTCTATTGCTGACATGGGGTAGAATCCCCACAGGAGGATGGCAGGTTGATAAAAACTCTGAGAAACTTCGCCATCCAAAACAACACCACTCTTGCCTGAGTGACCCACAGATTTTATATGACCATAACTGTGAGGCCCCAATGACCCAACAATCCATGGACCAAGCCACTGAAATGTATTTTTGGAGCAGTCCTTCCAGCCTTCCACTCTTCCCTTGAACATTTTTAACTGACTTAGTCTTGAGATAGAGTGATTGATGATGATGTGGCTTATCCTTCCTGTTATAATCTCTAAGAAGGCAGGGATAGTGTCTTATTTATACTTCTAATCTCTGATATATCAGGGACCATACCTTACTAATATTGGGGGAAAAACCTATCCTGTCTCATTATCCTCCACTAAATTTTCCAGTAGAGTCAAGGAATACTACATTTCTGGGCAGGTGGTGTACTGGTAGATATTCAACAACTTTTGTAGCATTTGCCAGTTCCTACGGTGTAAATACTATTACCAGCCCCAAATTCAAGTAATTAATCAACATGATGTCACTGAATACAGACTTAGGGAGAGATGCTAAAAATGGGCTCTCCACCAGCTGCCTGCCAGGATGAAGACATCAATACATTGCTGCTTTAGCCACTCAGTAAAGTGTAAGTCCCACTGAAAAGGGTGGAAAAAAGATAAATAAGGAAAGATATGAGTAAATATTGACTTCAGGGTTTCTTCTTAACATTCCCGGGTCCCATGAACCTTCCAAACCACCCAAAGGTCAGCTAGCTGCTCCTTCTGTTCCCCTTTTAAAACATCTGTGAAGACCACTCATTAAAGCGTTAATCTCCCTCTATTTTTACTTGACCAGCTTCACTAGCCAATCGTAAACTTTCTGAGGGTAGAGACAATTTTATCATTATTTTATCCTGTGAGTTTGGCCCAAATAAAATACAAAAAGAAATTGTTGAATGAAAGAATAAATACACGAAAAATACTGTTCCAGCATAAGAGATTGTACCTATTTCTTTATTAGCAACTAGAGGTCATGAGTATGCACCTGGATTTTGGCCTTAATGCAGAATTTGCCTGCTTTGTTGATTTATGGTTAATCCATAGCATTACCCTTTAATATAGTTATTTGTAGTTGGTGATTAAGCTCTATGGAATTGTGATTAAGAAGTAATTGATTTTCCATACTTAACACTAATGAAATTTCATGTGAAATGAAAAGTAACTACAGAATTAGCATTTGCATCTACTTAGCAGCTTGTCTTCATTATATAACAAACAGAAACAACGTACTTCAAGTCCAAAGCCTGAGAATGGAATATAAAGAGCTAAAGACAGGCAGTCAGAGAGACAAATACTAAGACGACTAACTGAAATTATTATAAATGTATTTACAGAGCTCGATTATCAGTTTTATTGCAGATACACTGGATAATAGAAAAAAATTGAATAATTCATCTAGCAATTTTCACATAAGCAATATTATTAAAATGAAGACATGAAGAAAGAGGTTATAGAGAATATATATATGCCATGAATAAATGCATTAGGCAGCAGGGATGGTGAATGTTTTAGTAGGTTTGGACTAGGTTTTAAAAAAAGGGAAAAATCACTCAATTTCTGTGAAGTCTTAAAATACCTGTGGCAGGGGAGAGGGAAGACTTGTTTAGAGTGGGAAAGTTTATCCTCATCTCTTTATTGCTAGTAGTTTTTTCAAAGACTAAAGGCAAGACTTTGTCATATTACTGCTTACTGAAAAAAGTAAAAAAGAGTGAAAAATGAGGAGCTGGTAATAGAGAATTGATAAGTAGACAAAGAAGCAATGCTAGTAAACTGGATAAATATGTGCTTTGAGGAAGACTGTTCAGTTCTAAACTTCCCTGTGGCATCTTGCACTTCTAGGGGAAAAAACTACTCCTCATGTTCATTTTTTTTATAATTAACCCATTTCTTCCTTAACATGTATCATTAGATTAATGCCATTATTGTTATTTTGTATTTCCATAAAATATTATTTTAAAAAACACACTGACTTTAACTACAGATTTTAAAAACCTAACATGTTATTGCCATTTTCTCAAGCAATAACCTAGATGCTAGCTAAGCAGACATGCTTTCTGCATAGCACATTCAGGCAGAAAATCCTGGCAAATAAATGTTTGTTTTTTATTAAAAAGTAAAATGGGATGGAGCCTCTGACTTAACCACAGACAGGCTTCAGAACTTTAGAAAAAGATGACTCCTGCACTTATAAATGTTTTGGAAAAGGGATTTTTTTTTTTTAGTATGAAATCGACTTCAGTGCCATATTTTCTAATAATTCCTTTCAAAAGAGAGCAGGTGGTAGTGTCAAATTACAAACACTAAGATGCAATGAGCACTCCTGAAACCAAATTCAGAATATACATTTTCTTCTTGCTGTTAGTGTTGCTATGATTGTGGGGTTATGTGCCTGTGTGTGTGTTGCTAATTATATTATCTGCTATTAGATAAATGAAGAGAAATAGTGCATATATATATCTTTAATTTTAGTATTTATTTCTGGACAATACTGCCTCTGTTATTGAGATTTTTTGTACATTGTTTCTGTTTCAGTGAGTTTTCCAAATACTAAGTATCTGTGTTTTTGAGCACCAAGTTGCTTTTCTTTGCTTTAAGAAGTTTAGTTCTTCTAAAATCTTTTTAAATTCCTGCTTTCTGGAGCAGAGTAGATATAATGTAATGTAGATATAATTAACTCTTCCTTTGATTCTATCCATTAGTATCATCAATAACACTTACTGTTTGATTCTGCCATACAAAGATGCCTTCAAGGTTCACTCTACACTCTACGCTATATGGCCCCAAAATGCTATATATTTTGAGTTGTTCACTGATAGTTTTGTTGTTAATCATTAAGTCAACCAGCAGTAATATTCCCCTCAACATTATTTGTTTGTTCTCCTTTGTTAAGACCTAAAACTAAATCAACACATTTACCAAAATGGTGTGTATAAAAAAATGCAAAATGCAAAGTGGAAAGTTTTTAGTTTATAAATTCTAATAACATCTCTTTGCACCTAGGTATGAACTCACTTTTAGTTTCTTGGCCACCAGAGTAGATGTGGGGGCAAGAAAGGCATTAAGAGGTACAAACTACCAGGTAAAATAAATAACAAGGATGTAATGTATAGCACAGGGAATACAGCCAATATTTTATAGAAAGTTTATACGAAATATAATCTCTAAAAATACTGAATCACTGTTATACACCTGAAACTAAAGTAACATTGTAAGCCAACTATATGTCAATAAAAATAAGTGAATAAAATAAATAATAAAGTGAAATAAACAAGTTTCTTACAATACCTACATTAGAAAAAAGAGGGTGTTTGATGTAGGAAATCATGGGGCCCCTAACAATATAAAATTAAAATAAAGTTCTATATGAAATTCTGAGTCAAAGATAAAAGTTGTTCCAAGTTCACTAGGTACATTTTTTACTTCTGTCAACTGACATGATGGTGGAAACATCTCAGAGACTGCCCTTTTAGTCTCTGTCTCTTTCTCTCTCTCCCACTCATGCATACAACCACACCACCCACTCATATCACACCTCTTGGGCCTTCTCTGGTAAGGAAGAATGTTCTTTCCATGTGTTTTCTTTAATAGTGATTTTTCTTGATGGTTTGCCCAGGATTTCTTCTGCACATCAGGGCACATGTACAATATGAAGCAACAGACATAAAATTATGACAGATGTTCTAAATAAATTCAATCTGCTGACCCTTTTACCACATTCTCCTCCAGCTACAGTTCCACAACAGGGAAGGATGAAATTTCACCAAGCAGAAAATCTCATTTAGGCCAAAGAAATTTGAATACAATTGTAAATTTTTGCTTAATTTCTTTAGTGGAAATCCAACTTATATCAGAAACATTAGTAAAAAATTATTTAAAATAGACTGACTGTCACTTTTGAGAGTGAACAGGGGAACTATTAATAATAATGAAAGATCCTGGACAGAGTATGTGGTCACCCCACTCAAGTAACACATGACATCTAGTCAAGACACAAACCCTCGCTAACCACTCTGAAGATATGTTTTAGTAAGACTACACAGACATACATGATGCTAAAACGTCATTATTAAATGTTACACTAGTATTGGGGAAGAATCAAAATTGAAAATGGGATATTTATGTTCAACTGTGTATTATCATTTGGTACATTTTTTAAATGCTATTATTTATTCACTCTGTTATCCTATCTGATGAGATTACTTTAAAATTTCGCCTCAAAAAAAGTTGCCTATTTCAATACATTTCCAAAGTGGTCCTCAAAAACAAATTTCTATCTCTAATGGTTGATATATATTCAGTACTTAGAAGCATTCTTTTGTTCTTTGTGCCTCTAATTTCCACCTCAGGGTAGTATTAAAGTTTGTAAGTCAAATGACTATTGGATAAATACTCCTGATTAGCAAACATGCCTCCATACAAAAACTACTAGAGCTGATAAAAGAATCTGGCAAGGTAGCAGAATACAGGATCAACATACAGAAATCAGTGGCATTTCTTTACACTAACAATGAAATATCAGAAAAGGAAATTAAAGAAATAATCCCTTTTTAAATTGCATCCAAAAAATAAAATACTTAGGAAAAAAATCTGTCCAAGGAAGTGATCCCTATCAAATTACCCAGGACATTTTTCAAAGAACTAGAACAGATAGTCCTAAAATCTATATAGAATATAATTTATATTACATAAGAGACCCAGAATTGCCAAAGCATTACTGAAGAGAAAAAATGAAGCTGGAGGAATAACCCTCCCAGACTTCAGGCAACACTACAGAGCTACAATAATCAAAACAGCATGGCATTGGTACAAAAACAGACATATGGGTCAATGGAACAGAATAGAGAGCCCAGAAATAAACCCACAGCCTTTTGGTCAATTAATCTTTGACAAGGGAGGAAAGAATATACAATGGAATAAAGACAGTCTTGCTTCAGCAAATGATGTTGGGAAAACTGGACAACTGCATGTAAATCAATGAAGTTAGAATATTCCCTCACACCACACACAAAAACAAACTCAAAACGGATTAAAGACTTAAACATAAGACAAGACACTGTAAATCTCTTAGAAGAAAACATAGGCAAATATTCTCTGAGATAAATCTCAGCAATGTTCTCCTAGGGCAGTCTACCCAGGTAATAGAAATAAAAGCAAAATGGGACCTATTTAAGCTTATAAGATTTTGCACAGCAAAGGATACCATAAGCAAAACAAAACAACAACCTATAGGATAGGAGAAAATATTTGCAAATGATGCGACTGATAAGGGCTTAATTTCCAGAATATATAAACAGTTCATACAACTTAATAACTTAAAAAACCCCAATCCAAAAATGGGCAGAAGACCTAAACACGCAGTTCTCCAATGAAGACACACAAATGGCCAACAGGCACATGAAAAGATGCTCAAGATCGCTAATTATCAGAGAAAATGCAAATCAAAACTACAATGAGGTACCACCTCACACCAGTCAGAATGGCCATCATTCAAAAGTTCACAAACGATAAATGCTGCAGAGGCTAAGGAGAAAAGGGAACCCTCCTACACTGTTGGTGGGAATGTAGTTTGGTGCAGCTGTTATGGAAAATAGCATGGAGATTCCTCAAAAGACTTAAAATAGACTTACCATATGACCCAGCAATCCCACTCCTGGGCATATATCCAGAGGGAACCTTAATTTAGAAAGACACATGCACCTCAATGGTCACAGCAGCACTATTTACAATAGCCAAGACATGGAAACAACCTAAATGTCTATTGACAGATGACTGAATAAAGAATCTGTGGTATATTTACACAATGGAATACTACTCAGCAATAAAAAATAATAAAATAATGCCATTTGCAGCAACATGGATGGATCTGGATATTGTCATTCTAAGTGAAGTAAGCCAGAAAGAGAAAAAAAAAATACCATATGATATCACTTATATGTGGAATCCAAAAAAAAAAAAAGACAAACGAATTTATTTACAAAACAGAAACAGACTCAAAGACATTGAAAACAAACTTATGGTTACCAGGGGGGGAAGGGAGTGGGAAGTGATAAATTGAGAGTCTGAGATTTGCAGATACTAATATATGTAAAATAGATAAACAAGTTTAAACTGTATAGCATAGGGAACTATATTCAATATCTTGTAGTAACTTACAGTGAAAAAGAACATGAAAATGAATATATACATGTTCATGTATGACAGAAGCATTATGCTGTATACCAGAAATTGATACATTGTAAACTGACTATACTTCTATAAACAATATATATATACAAAAAAAAACAACCAACAAACCATGTCTCAAGTCTTAATGAATAAGGAGTCCTTATTAGAAATTACAGTGATGTTAAGTTGCTCCTAAAAATGTATTGCTGGGATGGGTGTAGCTCCATTACACATGATTCAGATTGATTCTTAGTCTAGAGAGGGATTCTCCAGTCAGGCTGGGAGTCTGTGGGGAAGAGAGCAGTCATTGATTGGTGATGTCCACTCCAGGTATACAATGGAGTGTACATGCCACATGTTTACTGATTTTGATCTGTTCATAAAGTTCCAACACTACAACTGGGCATGCAAGGACCTCCCTGTAAACCTTTTTTTTCAGGCATTACTTCCCAAACAACCATCCCTAACTAAACTTCCACTCTAGACAAGCTAATAAATCCATGGTCCCCTAAAAAAATTATTTTAGTTCTCACTTCTCTTAGGTGAGTTTCCAGCAAAACTGACTATGATACTGAGATTTACATACAGGAGTTTTAATGGAAGTGCTCTGTGGAAGACCTAGAAGGAAGTGAAGGGAGTAGGACTGGGAAGAGGGGGAAGTTGAACTGTAATGTGGTTGCCAGAGCCCACAATAAAACCCACAAGGAGCTTCAGAGCTGGGCTGGCCTGCAGAGGGATCACACTGACTGGCCCTTGTACCTTCATATTAACCAGAAATTAGGTACAGGTTGCCCCTTGAAAGAGGCCATAACCTTGGGTGACACAGGTCCCTTGGGCTGAGGTAATTCCTGGACAAGGACTCAGCTGTGAATGGCAGCAGCCACCACTCCTGGCAGCTGAGGAAAAGAGTGCCTGGGTCTGAAGCTGGGAGATGCGTGGCACACCAGCAATCACCACACTACTCCTTTACTTGGAAAGCCACTTTGATCTCCTTTTTCCATCCCTCCCATAAGACTCTAATTATCCTTACAGCAAAGGTCAAGTTCCACCTATTATTTTCCTGTTCCGACCACCCTAGGCTAGAGAAAAATTTACACATCCCTGAATTTCTTTATTGTATCATGACCGTCTGGGCATAGCTGATCGTAAGCCTAAGCACAGTAGAGGCAGAGTAGATGTTGAGACACAACACAACCCGACTCAGGCAATATTTATTTTTGCATGACTCAGTATGCATGGCAGTTTTATTCTAAATCAAAAAAATAAGGATACCTTGCACCCAGGACACAGAAATACGTTTAAAGAAAAAAAAAGAAGAAGAAGAAGAAGAAGATGCCAGAAAGGCAATGGCACTGAGTCAGTTTTCATGTGATCACAGAAACCCCCTCACCTTTACAGCAGTTAGAATCAGAAACTTAAGGCGATATTTTCAAGAATAGTTTTCTGATACTCAGAATTCAAATAGTGCTGCTTCTGGGGCTGTTGTGACACTGACAGACACAAATTAGAGAGTGTGTCTTCTTTCCAACTCTTCTACGAAACACTTTGTAGCCCTTGCACTCCAAGGAGAGATGGTGGCATCCAAAGTTAATCTCATGGAGGGCACTGGCAGCCACTGAAGAGATGAGACTATTTTCGAAGAGTCTTACAGGCATCAAAGAGGAAGTGGGAGAGAAGGTGTGAATAAACAATTCGTGAGCACACTAAGCAACTCTTTGGGGATTTTCATGTGTGGAAGAGACTGTGTTTATGCCCTTATTGATGAGGCAGAGGTAGGACAGAGTGGAGCTGCTGAATTAATGCAATTCATCATGGATTTTGGCATGAACGAATTTGAAAACCTCAGTTTCCCCCAGAAGTTATCAGATAATGCCTTGGAGACTTTAAACTATTAATGTGTCTAACTCCTCTCACTAGATTATACTATCCCTGCAGGTAAGGACCATGTCTTTCCTTCACAAATATTTGGTGATTAATTCATAGATTGATGGTTGATGGTCTCTTAGGGTCCTGAAGTATCTTATTTATTATTTACCTCATTCTCATCTGCAGACCTGGAGTTAATAAGCAAATAATCATAATCATAAAGAAGTGTTTTCTCAATAGGCACCATCCAATGATTAGTGTCTTTTCCATCAGTTTTTTTTCTTTTATTAAGATCAGAGTCCCTATATCCTTATTTGTCTTCTTCCAAATGTCTCATATTCCAGTTTTCACTTCTTCCCATCACTGGCAATTACTTCATGACGGCACCATCCCACTCCCTCATCAAAACTTACATGACATTTAGGATCACTGAGTTCTCAGATGCTGGTGACAGTAACCCAATTTAAAGGTGTTTAATAGATCTGAACCACAGATAAGAAAATGAGTTAAACATAGGCCCTAGTTTGTGCTACTTTTTAATCTTCTTGCCTTATGCTCCTGGATTTCTGTTTTTTCCCCTGCATGTTTTGGCAATAAAATTGAATACTGATAAAGCATTAGTTGGTTCATTCCCAAATATTTTCAAACACTGAGTATGAAGGTCAGGTTAACTAATTAGTCTGAGAGGATTTTATGGATTATCCATAGGGATTGTGGGTTGGTTGGTTATTTCATTTGTATTTTCTTGGTCTCTTTCCCAAACATAGAAAATTTTCACTATACAAAGTCTGCTCAGTGCTAAACTTCAAAAATGACCTCCAACATACATACTTTGTTCAAGATGTGGGAATCATTTCCTGAATTTTAACTGGGCCAAAGAGACATATGTGTATGCATATCCATGATATTCTCATAAATACATAATATGTTACATATACAAATGTTTTATACTTTTTTATAATGAAGATATGTAGACAAACACAGAAACTAAGACAAGTACAAACATAAATACGAAAGGAATCTAAATCATATCTATGGAGAAAGAAATGCTCGGGGCTTTTAGAGGTCAGTACTTTGCTTGATAACAAGGCCTCTATGCTAGGAACTTTACCTGTACACTTAAATGAGGGTTTTGATTGGATAAGCCAGATTACTGTACCATCTTTTCCATGTTTTATGAAGACAGAGGCTTAGAAATGCAAAAGAGCAAGAAGTCTTTTTTAAATTAACAATGTTGTCTTACACAGGTTTTAACTGCCTCCTTAACTGTCAGTGACAGCGAGCATTATGAAACCGTCTTAGAAGGAATATCCTATTCCCTGATACTCAGAAAGCATCCTGATGGTTATCTGACCCATCTTTTTTTCCTGCAAAGCTTTTGTTCAGGCATTTCCTTCCTACTACTACTTACAAAAATTGAGAAGGTCAAAGTGCAAGTGGTAATTGCTTTTGGCACTTTAGAAAATGGTTTTTTCCCGTACTTATCATTTTCTCTAAAGCCTCCTTCTACTAAGTCTTTATCAATTGTGCTTCACACTGTAGATCAACACATTTAGGGCTCCTCTGCCTGCTAAGTCCCTTCCTAGTATTAGGGAGTTCAAAAACCAGTGAAGTAGCCCAGTGTAAATATATTTTCTATGCTAGATTCTTGTAAGAAAGAAGAATTGAGTAGAAAACATAATTCTTTTTCTGCATTTATGGTACAGTCATAGAGTAGTTGAGATTGAAGATGGATTTTTATAGTAGAGACAAGACATTTAGGGGAAAACTTAAAAGGAAAAAAAAACTTAATACTCTTTTTCTCTAAGATAACTATGAAGTAAGAACAAAGACCATATAAGCGGTCCACCTTTTCAAAGCGTATGCATCATTCTACCTAGATTTCTTATTGCCATCCTTCTAATACTTCCACATCCACAACTATCACCTGATTTCTCCCTTCAGTGTTTTCTAATAACTTGCTTTCTCTTCCTGTCTTTGCTATTAAACCAGAGCTTGAATTGGATCCATCTCTGCTCACCTTTATTTCTTCAGTGATTTAGCTGAGCTGTTTGCTCCTATCCACCACACTTACTTCGTAGAAAAACAAGAGGTGTTCTGACTTAAATATCAGTTACACCTGTCTCCCAATTTTGATCAGTCATGTTACCCTTACTTTGAGCCCTTATCTATATGAACAATGAGAATTTTCATTACTGGATTCAGACTCTCCATTTTCCTCTCCACATCCACTGTTACAGTAAATAAGAGGGCTGCTATAATATGAGCATGTATTCATACCTTGAAGCTTTATTCCATGAACATCAAATTCTATAGTAAAAATGAGTTATACTTTACAAAACTGACTCAAGTTTTTAGAATTAATGGAGAGGAAAGAGACTCTGAAGGTATTCATAATTTATCAATCTTTGGGTAAAAATATATATTTCAATTTGGATTCACTAATTTGCCAAAGTGACTAATGTTTCCCAGTAGCAACAGGAAGAAATACAGTAATACTTTCACTCCTATAGCCCTTTTATCCCAAGATCATAAATATGCTGCAACTATTAATTAATTAAGTGTAACAGCCTTACCACTGAAGTAGGTGAGTTTCCTGTCTCCAACTGAGGCCAGCGCTCAGAGAAAGGCTGAGTCTTCCCTAATGCAGCTAATTAGGCAGTGCTACACCACTAGGGAAAATTTCTGATCCCAGCTGGAAATCAACTTGTGCCCTGAAGAAATGGGACTTGATAGCCCTTCAAGTTTTCATTCTAACCTCTGTTCCTGCTGTTGATATTCTTAATCACATCAATATCTAGTCCTTTTTGGTCTATTACAGAGCTGTTGGTCCACAGGGCATCTGGAGTCTTAAAGAAATCACAGACGAAAAGCACATTGTGTTAAAACAAACAAACAAACAGATCTTTCTCCTCCATGTTCAGTATTTAACTTCCGTCTGTCACAACGACACATACTGAATTGGTGTTATGATCATCCCTCAGAGGCAGGATGGACTCACATGCTCAAGATCTGGTTCGGATGTTGAGACTGATGATACACACAAAGGTTTATTATTCATATAATGAACATCCCTAGGAAGAGCAGGGCTGACTCCTAAGCTAGTCCAAAAATGGCTTAAGAGAGCAGGGAAAGGTGTCTGCCCTGGGGTTTTATTAAAAGTGGTTAAGGAGCAGGGCTGAGGTGAGGGTCCCACATGCACTGGTTGGAGCTGATGTGATCTGAACTTCCTGTCAGCCCTAAAGGAGTGAGGGCTTTCCTAATGCTTGCCCCAATGCATAGGGAAAGAGGGAGAGGTGGGGTGAGAAAGCTGTCAGCAAACATCAAAAATTCAGTCACTCTTTAAAACAAAATTCAATCACTCTTTACTATAATCAATGGCCTGCGTAAAATTCCCAGATCGTACAATGATGTTGTATGTATAACACTTTATGAAGAGAGTGTAAGGGAGCAGTTTGGGAGATATAATAGAAATAAAAAATTCAGCGCCCTTAAGACTTTTGACTGGGATGTTATAAGCACAGACTGTTAACAGCTGGTAGGGTCTGTGGTACCAGGAAATACAAAGCACCTCTTCTGATAAATAGTAGTGAAATGTGTTTAGGCTCCTATTAGTTTCCTCGTGTTCCTGGCCTTCTTATTTGGCCCTAATTCTAAGAGCATGTTTGCTATTTAAAGTATCAGGGTATCACTTTCATAACACCCCTACAAGTTCAAGAACAAAGACTTTTTCTGAACATTTAACAATACTGAAAGTGGTGGCAAATAAGGGACTTAACCTAGGGTTACATATACAGCGTGACTTCTGATTTAGCATTAATCCACCAAAGCAAGATGCCCCTTCCTACTATTTGCCATCATTTCAAGAATCATAGATGCATGATTTTTCTTTCCCTCTAAGCTTTCTGAACATCATTTTGTCTGGTCTTAATTTGGTCTTACAATTTAATTTACTATAGGAAAGGAGGTTAGCCATGTCACCTTAAATTTATATTAAGGAAAATTTTGAAGTTAATGTTTGAATGAATTAAATATTCCCAACAGATATTCCATGAACAAGACAAATTTCTCAGCAGTCTATGTGTCATGGTGTTTTCTTATAACAGGAGCTCTGATGCTGTTCTTAAACTCAAGTTAGACAAAATTATACAACAAGCAACACCTCTCCAGGCTTATGAATACACTCTTGGTACCCTTTTTTGGTTCACCCATTGCTGTAAAACAATATTTCCTACCATTTGAGTGCCTTTGTTTTTCCCCTCTCCTCCTATGTTACTAACTGCTCTCAAGAAATGATCTGATAGCTCCTAAATATAAAAATTTTTATCATTAAATAAGGTAATTTGATTTATTCAACAAAAATGTATTGAGCAACATTATATTTTGAGCTCTGGCAAAGCTGGACATATCTAGTCCATGCAATACAGCTTATGGGATGGGACAAGCATTTGACCCTCATGTAAGGTAGGTAGGGTTTTTGTGATCTCCCAAATGTCTCAAACTAGGATACGGAAGAGTCAATATGCAAATATATGCCTCTGTTATTCTAAATCCCATACCCTTCACCATGAGGTAGCAAGGAGATGTTTCTAAGTTTAAATTCATTCAATTCATGGAGGAGCTATTAACTTTACAAATGGAACTGAATATTGGACAGCAGGCCTCACCTAAATCAAAACCATTGCATACCACACAGTCTGTCCCTCTTCAGTACATTTAGAAGGCTTGGGGTTATTAATTTATTTTTCTGAATGTTTATGTAACCTTTTACTATATTCCTTTAGGCTGTAAAAAGCCTCAGTAGAGGTCTGTCTGTTGCTAAAGGCAAGAAACACAGCAGTTAGCTCCAGGCATAGTTATAAAATAAATACGATATTTTTTTTCCTCAAGAAGAGAAATAGCCATGAGAAAGCCAGTTTCCTAAATAGGATGTGTTAGGAATTTTTTTTCCACTCATGATTGATTGTGGCATCAAACTAAGATTATTGTTTTAGACATCTTAAATTTTTTTAAGCCCAGAATAAGTCTATAGAACACTGAAGCAAGCAGATCTCATCTAAATTCCTAAGATCCAACACAGAATTCATTTCAAGGCTGACCATTTTCAGATCATCTTAATATGTATGTTTACTCAGTTACTGATATGCAAAATACCCTGTCACCAGTACAGTTGTTGGTTTATCTGGCATATGCTATATAACACCGTAGAAGAACAAGCCACTTGACTTTGTGTCTGAAAATGTTAAAAAAGAACTATACTCCATAATGTTTATTCTGCATAACAGCATCTTTGCAAAAAGGATTAGCTCAGAATGAACTTGCATTTTCTTTCTTCGTGTTGTCAAAGAACTGGCCCAATGTTAGATCAGTTTTTGTCCTTGTTAAACCAATTCCAGAACGAGGTTCTAAAAACTGGATGGCTACAGAAGTATATTTCCGTTCGTTATATTCTGCTGAAAAGGCATTGGCATAGTATGTTTTGACTTTTTAAAATGTTCTCAGGATTTAAAAGGCTGGTCATTGTTGTTATGTTTTACTTAAACTCTCAACAACCTGTCAGAAAGGGGTGAAATAGCCAAAATATAAAATATACAAAACATTTCAAAGTAGAGTGAGATATTCTTAAGCTGTTTTTTAACAATCTATATTGTGCCTTTAAGTCCTGATAGCTCGTTTTGGAGAGAAAAAGTCTAAATGGAATAGGAAATGACATAACAAAATTACTTCCATAAAAATAAAAATTACTGGAGAAAGGAAATTGATGTTTGAGACTAAAACTTACTGTCCTATTTGGAAGCAAGGATGCATTTCTTTCCTAGAAATAATTTACTCATAGTCCACATTCTCCTAGATATTTCTAGTGATATTTTCTACTATTCAAATATTGAAGAAATCTATTCATTTTTAAGGTAAAAACAAATCAAAACAATTTTTCCAAATAAATAGTAGCCTACAGTAGATATTCCATTTTTATTTACTAATTTGTTAGTGACAGTGTGAGAGGAGACAATTTTTTAATTCCACCAACTATTAAATTAACTTTCTAATCTCTATTTTAAAGAATTAGCTATGTATTCAAAAAACTCACGTTTTCCTAATAATAATAATAATAATAAAGACTCACTTCTTCTATAGTTAAATATCAGCTGTCTAGCTCAACGTCTTTGAAAAGGAAGGTTTAACCTCAGTATTTTTCTATTCATTCAGCATTTATAAGAAAAATATTCATTTTTTACAAGTGCTGGAAGAAATAAAGCCAAAGCTTTACATTGTTAATATTGACCAAAAATATACACAGCCACAACATATGCCCCTTGCCATTCACAAAACATATGCTAATTGGAAGTAAATATCATCCATCCATAACTAGACTTGCAAACTCAGAACTGCTTTATAAATAACAAAAGGTGCCTTCTTCCGTTATCAGAGCAGAAAGAAAAATCACCAGTGGCTCTGTGAATGCATTAATCGATAACCTATTATTTATTTGACTATAAAGAAGTTATATTTTTAGTGTTATCATTGAGCCAATGAGAAGAAGTATAAGGAAGAAATGAAGAAAGCACCTGAGATACAATTTCTCAATAAATTTCATGTCCATAAAGGAAAACATGTATTTAAATAATAAAAACAACATTTATATATTTTTATTATTTTTTGATTCCCAAATGTACCAAGTAGGTTTGTCAAACAGAAGCGATGTTTCTAAATACTCAGAATATTTTACTGATGTGAAGAAGCTTGAAGAAGTCAAATGACCTAAAAAAAATTGTTCTCAGTTTCTGGTATCTTAATGTTTTATATATATATATATATATAGACAAGTTTGGACCAGGTTGAATGTCATCATGTCTATATCTAAGAATAAGATGACTTTTTGGTCTGATGGCACTCTCCTTCAGTGCTTTTCCTCACATCTGGTCGCCAAAGAGTCGTTCCGTCACCCTGCAGCCTGCTAATGAGATCCCCCATTTAATTAATACCATAAGAATTTTAATTCTGACTGAATCAATTTAACGTGATGTGATTTTGTCAGCTCTATTCCCCAAGTAAAAAGTGAGCCTGATGCTTATTACATACATCATTTCACGGGCCCTGCATTCCCTGCTGACTTAAACAAATTCTAATTAAGACTAATTAAAGCATCATTTATGAAAGCGCTTGTGATAGCTATGCAAACATTCTGGGTGGGTATGCTTTGCATAATAATTATCCTAGTTAATATTAAGACTAGGTCCTTGGCAATTAGGTCTTTGAAACAGAGTTATTCTGAATTTAGTTCTTTTCAGTGTGAGCAATTAATAAAAAAAAAGTGCTAAATTTATGTAGTGGCTTCATTAACAAAATACATTTATAAATAGTAGTATTGTTTGTATTTTTTAATCTAGGCATAATTCTTAACCCAGGTAACAGTTATTAAAATAAAAGAATGCAATTCTTTGATCTGGTAAATTTACTATAGCTATTCAAGAAAAAATAAATTTTTTAAGTTTCAGTTAGTTTTTAAAAAAATAAACCCTACTAGTCTAAGGCATATTATTTAAATATTACTTAAATATGTAGATACCTATAAGGAACACAGACAACTGAAACTATTTTATTTTAAAAATGTTTTTTAAATAACGTTTTAAAAATCTGATGCAGATTCAAAGCACCATACAAGCAGATTAAGTTCTTCAATTTTATAATGACTTTGATAGGCTTACTATGCCCCTCTCCCAAAAAAAGCTTCCTTACCCCTGCTGAGTTCAGTGAAATTAAAAATTCTTACAGCATTCATAGTTTGCTTTATCTTTGTTTTTAAAGTCCCTATTATACTGTCAGTATTCATTGTGCTGCAAAATTGAAATGTATTAGAATGCTATAGGAACTGCTTGCCTTTCAAACTCCTATATACTATTTGAGGACTGTATGGCAGGGTCAAGGGAAGTTGGAGGTTTGAAGAGGTGAATGGGAAAAAGGAAAGAAAATGTGATTCCTTTATTAAACGGGTAAAAGAGATTGAAAATAGATGGCACCTAAAAAGGACTAAAAAACTTCTTTCTCTTTCACCTTTACAAATACAGTGAATGCAAAATTTAGGGCAGGAACTCAGAAGTAGGTAACTATTAAAATAGGCTGGGTACATTAAAAATATAGTCAACTGGCTTTTATCCAGCTCTGTTGAAAAACAGAAGTTTCACACAAAGTCCTATTTTTGAATACTCATGAGTTGAGAATTGCTGAAATTGAGAAAGAAATTCTATAGCTTAATATGTAGTGAAATAGAGAATCTCTCTAAATTTCTATCAAATATGCAGTCAAATTTTAAAAGCCTCTATTAAATCCCCATGAGAGCAACATGGTGCCATAAACAGCAACAAATAACAGACTGAACTGTCTCCAATGATTTTGTCAAACAAACCTGATAGTATAAAATGACATGCATAAATCTAGTAAGCTTGATCACATTTTACACAAAATTGCCTCACAAAATGTGACCTGATGCTACAACTCCAAAGGCAGTACTGAAATGTCAGGCAGGCTGTGCCCAGGCAGTAGAAGATACAACTATTCTAACCTCTTTATCAACTAACTGGGTGTAGAAGAGTAGGTGGGCTCATTAAATTGGCAAATGACACAAAGTGAGAGGTATATCATTTTATCATCTTTTCAAAGTATGCAAAACTGTTCCTAATAGAATAAAGCTTACTGGGAATACTTCCAATCACTAAAACTAGTGAAAAACAAACTAAAAGACAGAAGCATTAAAAAGTTTCAAAAAGTTGTAGTTAGAGTTTGATCATGATCTGTTAGGTTAGCAGTAGATTTTCCTAAATCCAGAATGATCTTGTATATATAAATCCTACATAGATAGATCTATATTGTATGAGAGTCATGAATGAAGCAACCCTTCCTTCAAATAAAGGTATAAATAGTGTAGCTAAAGAGAGGTGGTGAAATGACCAGTGAGGGAAGGTTATTTAGGCTAAATGATGTGATTCACTTTAACAAAGAATTACTGAGTGTCTTTTCAAGGCCAGGCTCTTGAGGAGGACTAAAGGGATATATAATCATCGCTTCCCATTTTAGTAATTTCTGTATATTTGTTGTTAAGAGATCTCTGACAGTCAAACAATTAAATGACAAATCACAGAGGTTCCTTCTGAAAACAAAGGCAGAATGTTCAGGATCTGCAAGTGTGGTGAGAGAAATATGTCCTGAATAGGCAAAAGAATTATGAAGTTGGCAGAGTCTACATGTAGGTGGAAGGATGAGGACAGTTCTTGCCCAAGCTGAACAACTAATGAGGATGGAGGCAGTGAGGAGCGGTAAAATTTAAGCATCCTTATCAAGTGACCAGCTGATCTCTACGTGCACTTAGGAAAGAAAAGTGAATAAACCAAATCCCTAGCAGGGAATTAGGTGAGAAAATAAAACAAAACAGATCTGGAAAGGTCTTTAGGAAGTCATTTGCTTACCTTCTAGTTGTGTGAATTACAAACTAGGCTGGGTAATATGCGGCTTTCCTGCCAGTGAGAAGCCCTTTAAGGCAGCTGCCATAATATTCTACCAGCCCACAAAGGTCAAGTTTCCTTTACTTTATCCTCTGGATTATTATCTAGAGCAGTGGTTCTCAAACTTGGGCATACATCAGAATCATCTGAAAAGTTAGTTAAAACACAGATTGATGGCCCTGCACCCAGAATTTCTGATTCAGTGCAGACTCCAGTACCCTGTGGGTGGAGACTAAGAACCTGCCTCTCCAACAGGCTCCCAGGTGCTGCGGAAGTGCTGGTTCTGGACCACAATTTTGAGAACTGCTGCTCTGCCCAAAGTTCAAAGGTCCCAGTTTGCATACTGAAACCACAAATATAATCACTAGTTTGAACAACTGCAGTCTTAAACTATCAGCCAGTTAACATCTGGATGGCCAGATGATTTTTTTCCAAATGGTGACTGTTTCAATTGTTTTAAACATGACCCTGAACACTGTCCATGAAGTGGCCTTACATTTCAAATTCTATAATAAAATTATTCTTGCTGACTAGAAAATTACAAAGATTTTAGACTTACTCTAAATATTTCACTTTATAGTTGAGGAAGGGTAGAACTTTCAATTATAACATGTAAAATTAGCAACCAGTAAAAGTTGCTTTAAAAAAAGCTCAGAATGATCACAGAGTAAAGATTTCATATGGTACTCTAAAACCTAATTGTTAAGGACAATGTGTATATACCTACAGTGATACTTTAACAAACATGTAGTACAGTTCAGTCATCATGAACACCAGCACCTTAATTACTCCATGGGCAGGGAAAGAATGAGGGTTCACCTTACTTTTAGGATACAGAAAATTTCATATTAAGGAACTTCTTAAAACTTTGTAGAAGATGCTACCAATAAAGACTATAAAAATCTTCTGGCTTCAATAGCCTTTGAAGTAGCATCCCTTCTTTCTGCTTTGTTAAGTAGTATCTTGCCTAAACGCAGATGAAAAGACTGCTTAGAGGTTAGAGATTCCTTTATAATCCTGTAAGTACAGATACATTTTAACTACCACAAATAAGTTAA